>NW_022060079.1:865000-1149399 GCF_007399415.2 Gopherus evgoodei | reverse complement strand
GTAAACGGATTGATTTGATGTTTGGACTCCACTGGGAGCTCGGCATCCAAGAGTTGGAGACAGGAGCACTTCTTAAGCTGTTTTCAGTCAAGCCTGCAGCATTTAGGGGATGTGGTTCAGATCTGGGTCTGGGTTTGCAGCAGGCTAGCGGGTCTGGCTCAAACCAGGCAGGGCACTGAAGTCCCAAGCTGCCCAGGGAAACAGGCTCGGGGTAGTCTCAGCACATCAGTTGGCAGTTTCCAAGGGGTTTTCTGTGACCCAGCCCATCACAGCACAATACACGATGACCAGCCGGGGGTCTCCTAACCCCTGCCTGCACAGAAACAGGTTTCCTTTTCAAGTGCCCTGCCTGTTCTAGACTTTAAGAACATCTTTTTAATGTAGCACGTTTAAGTGAAAAGGGCAGCAGCTCGGCGGGTAGCACAAGGAAGTGTCAGAATTCCGGGTCAGGAGTTCATCGATTTCTGCTGCGTTTCTCAAGTGAGTTTGGTTTTGAAAAGGGGAAGTGGATTTGTTTCGGAACGAGAGGGGCACTGACTGATTTTCTGGCACTTCACACTGTGTCTGCAGCTCCCTGCCGCCAGGAGTGTGTGGGACTAGCGAGGATACCTGGAGGGGAGGCAGGAGGGACACTGTAGCTCAGACTCTGAATGGTCTGACTCAGGTTCATGGGGAGCCAGGAGCTGGGATTAGCCCCACACTTCCTGGACGTGGGCTGAGAGAGGGGCAGGAAGTTCCTGGGTCACCAGAAAACTGGATTCGAGCCTGAAGGGAAAATTAAAGCAAACTGCTGTGAATCAAAATTCGAGTGAAACCCCCACTGGGGACTTGTTTCCTAGGCTGCTGGCCCATCCCGGGGCCATTCATCTTTCTTAGTCCCCAGGCAGACGAGCAATCCCAGGACCATGCAGCGCAGAGCCCCCGACCCCGCCACCGTCTTGCCTCGGCAGAGTCAGCCTGTGCCTCTGTGGAAAGAAGAGCACAGCTGGTTTAGGCTGAGCTGAGCCTTTCCTTCCCCTTGCGCTCTCTGCCCCCAGGGGTGGGGCAGGGCTCTGACCCAGGCCCATTCCCCAAGGGGTGCCCCTGCAGGCTCAGGGGCTGCCCCACACCCAGAGGCTCTTACCCAGTGCACGGCGATGGGGCCCTGCAGGCTGATGTGCTCCACCTGGCAGGTGTAGACGTCCCCGTGCCGGAGGCTCATCTCCAGCATCACCAGGATCTGGAAGGTCCAGTCTCCGTTCTGGAGCAGCTCCGTGGACACCACCCCGGCCGTCTGCTCCTGCCCGTTCTTCAGCCACTTGATCTCGATCCTCCCGGGGTAAAACCCTGTCACGGAACAAACCAGCAGGTCGGGGTGGGGCTCGGACCCCGATTTCGTGGGGGAAGCTTTCACCTTGGGCCGAACTGGAAGAAGCAGGAGAGAGAGAGATGGGAAAGGAGTGAGAGACAGAGCAGGACTCGGGGAGACCAGGTTCCAGCTCCAATTTTTACAATCTTCCTTCGGAGCATGAAGAGATCATCACAGAGCCGGGTGAAAGTACCATTGTTAACCTTTGGTATCCCCCATTGTCCCTGTCTGGGGGACACCTACTGGGGTAGGTGGGGTGAGGTCCCACAGAACTGGGGAAGGGCAAACCTTGCACCTGTCTTTATAAACAGGAACAAAGGGGACCTGGGGAATTACAGACCAGTCCTCGTAAATTGGTACCTGGAAAGGTACCGGAACAAATTATCAAGCAATCAGTTTGTCAGCACCTGGGGGTAATAGAATTAGAAGGACTAGCCAGCTTGGATTGGTCAAGAACAAATCATGCCAAACCAGCCTCATTCCTTCCTTGGACAGGGTTACTGGCCTGGCGGGCAGGCGGGAAGCAGTAGACGTGATGGATCTTGATTTTAGTCAGGCTTCAGACCCAGTCCCGCGGGACGTTCTCGTAGGCCAACCAGGGAAATGGGGGGGCCTCGCCGGTAGATGACATGACAGCCATGTGGGTGCACGACTGTTTGAAAGTCCGTACTCAGCAAGCAGGAGGGTGTATCTAGCGGGGTCCCCCAGGGCTCAGCCCTGGCTCCAGTGCTAGTCCAGAGCTTCCTTAACGGCTCGGATAATGGAGTGGGGGGCCCTAGAACAGTAACTCCACATAACCCCGCGGGCACTGCGGCTCCCCGGTCCCGTCAAGTGGCTGACGGAGGCTGACGGACGTGGCTCTGTTGGGTCAGGCTGTAGAAGCTCCCACTTGAGGTTCCAGAGGTTGAGGATTCAATTCCCCTGGGAACCACCCACACAAGTTACGCCCCCACTTACCTCTCCCGCCATTCCCCCTTCCCCCTCCATCGTCCTGTGGGCCTGGCTACAGCATGTCCGGGGCTGGGCACAGCTTTCCTGCTGCGCTTCCCCAGAGGGGACGTCCCAGTGTCTGCTCACCTGCGGCTCCTGGGTGCACTGAGCCAGGTGGGTTCTCAGCACCGTCACCAGCCGAGCCCCAGCCCCGAGGTAGGACGCAGCCAGCCCCCAGGGCTGCTCCACAGGGAAGGGGATGAATGAGGAGACTCGCCCAGATCACCCAGACCAAGAACTTCTCTGCCCAGCTCTGAGCCCCCACCCCGGGACCCAACCAGCCCCCAGGGCTGCTCCACAGGGAAGGGGCCAGGGAAACCCACCCGGACCAAGAACTTCTCTGCCCAGCTCTGAGCCCCAGCCCCGAGGTAGGACGCAGCCAGCCCCCAGGGCTGCTCCACAGGGAAGGGGATGAATGAGGAGACTCGCCCAGATCACCCAGACCAAGAACTTCCCTGCCCAGCTCCGAGCACCAGCCCCCGGATGCTGCTCATCACCCTGGGGGGCACCCCCAGGCAAGGGGCCAGGCAGCATCGGGCTCAGCTGCCCCCTTCCCCGAGTGTAGTGGGGAGAGGAGGGGACACAGGGTCCCAGCAGCCGCAGCTGGGCCAGGATCAGGCATGGACAGGGCAGGAGTGAAGGGAAGCAGGGGAGATGCCAGGCAGTTGGGTTAATTTAACCCTTTTGGTGCTGTCTCTGCCTGATCCACTCTGCCCCTCGCAAGCCAGCATGCAGGCGAGGGGCACAGACCCCTGGGCAGAGGGGGGCCCAGCGGATGGTGCAAGGGCGCCTCCCAGTGGACAGTCTCGGGAATGAAGGTGCTGCCCCTGTCCAGGAAAGGCTGGCTCCTGCCCCAGACGCCCCCTGCCCCAGACGCCCCTTTCGGACTCCTGGATCCCCAGGCTGGAAGGGACTGTTAGGGACTTTAACCCAGACGGCAAAGTTCGTTGTCTGACCGCGAGAGAGACAGGCAACACCAGCAAGGTCCGATCAAAAGCTCTTTATTGACAAGTGCACGCATCAATAGAGAGCAGCTCGTCTCCCGAGAGAACCAGCCCCCTCTTTACATCTTAGTATAAGCCTATATAGACAGTTCCATCGCGTCATAAATTATTCACTGGAGCAACCCACCCCCTTCTTCTAACAACTAGAAACTAGAGACCTTTACTATACATGCATGCCTAAAGTTAGAAATGTAGGGGAGTTCAAAACAAACAAGGAAGAAAACCAGGGAGTGAAAACAAGGAGGCTGGGAAGCTAGGGCTTTTATTAGTTTTTTGAGGGAGCTGCCCTAACACTGCACATTTGGTACTAAGCTAGGAATGCAGCTTTTTTTTTTATTTTACTTTTTTTTAGCGCTTGTGAGACATGCTGCTGCTTCTCAGTGTTTTCCACTCAGGAATTACCCACAAACCTTTGTTAGCCTGACTTTGGTCAGGTTGGCATACCTGGTTTTGTTTGCTATATTTTTATTTAGGCCTAACAGGACCCTTGTGACCCTCTAGTCTGACCCTGTTCAGCGCAGGCCAGAGACCTGCCCCACAAGCAGATCACGGAGAAAAACAGTCGTGAGATAAACACCATCTGGGTGGGGAATCCACCACTGCCCTGGGAATTTGTTCCACTGGTTATTTACCCTGTGAAACATTCACCCCTTATCTCCAGTCTGAATCTGTCTATCTTCAACTTCCAGCCACTGGATCATGTTCTGCCTTTGTCTGGCACATGGAGGAGAACCATTATCCAATTTCTGTTCCCCCTGTAGGTACTTGATGGCCTGTAAACAAGCCATCCTGGGGCACAACCTGGAATGTGGGACCACTGTGCCCCCTTCGCTCTCCAGCCTGGGCTGTCTCTCACAGAGCTGGGCCGGTGACAAGCAGCAAACCCCTCCGAGTGCTCGGCATGTGGAGCCTACACCCGGCTAAACTGCATGAATGCACCCAGAGCCACTCATGCATCATATGCAGACAGGCACCAGCCTTGCAGCCCAGCACTCCAGCCTCTGACACGGTTCGAGACGCCCTTCGACACTGCAACATCGTTAATTCGTCCGCCACGTCGACAAAGGGCAGTGAACAGGCGACCGACACCCCTTGTTAACCTGAGCTGAGGTTCTCTGAGCTCTTCCCCCAGACCACGCTGGTTTAGGTAAAAGCTAACACCGATTTATTAACCACAGAAAGCCAGATTGTAAGTGATTATACGCAGAGATTGGAGTCAAAGTTGATTACATAAGAAATAAAGACAAATTTGCAGTCTAAATTTTACAGACTCAGCAAGATTCGAATCAAGCAGTTTCTCACCTAACTGGCTGGTTCAGGCACTTTACAGGTCTTAGTACAAGGGGGAATTTCCTTCTCCACTAGGACCAGTCTCCCCAGATGAAAGTTGTCATGGGGTCCCCAGGCGATGCTCTGGAACTGCTCCCCACCAAGCCAGTCAGGACTTTGGGGAGCCTCCTCTCCCTTGGAGCAGACTGTCTGCAGGGCAAGAAGCTCACACGGCTTCACCTCCTGGGTCTCTCCTTGGAGCATTCAGCATCCTCTGGCCCTTTGTGCACTTCCCACAGCGAGCCCCCCCCCCCCGGCAGGATCCTGGGGAAGCCAGAGGGTCCTGCAGCCCCACTTCGCAGTCAGACGTGACTCTCAGCCAGCCAGTAACACAGAAGGTTTATTAGCCGACAAGAACACATTCCACAGCAGAGCTTTCAAATACAGACAACAGGACCCCTCAGTCGGGTCCATCTTGGGGGGTGGGGAGCCCAGACCCCGGTGCTGGACCCCCCTCCATTTCTCCAGCCAGCTCCAAACTGAAACCCTCCAGCCCCTCCTCGGCCTTTGTCTCTTTCCCAGGCCAGGAGGCCACCTGATCTCTTTGTCCCCAACCCCTTCCGTTGGCACCTTAACGGGAAGGGGCCTAGGCCATCAGTGGCCAGGAGACAGAGTGTGGGTCATTCTCTGTGCAGACACCATCACACCTGCCCTCTAGGGCTCTGCAACAATCCCACCCCCTTATCCCACCACCTAGAGACTTACGAACTGTGAAGGGGAAACTGAGGCACCCACACAGTATTCAGAGAAAACATTAAGAACATTCCCACTTCCTCACACAGTCTCCATAGTTAAAAGTCTTTGTTTTCCAAAAGATCTTCCAGGTGCTGAGCTGGGGGAGGGGGGAGGAGAGAGGCCACATGGGGATGTCACTGTCCCCGTTTTACTTTCCTCCAGCTGCTAGACAGATCTTTGTTGTGTCACGCTGGGCTGCCCCCACCCTGTAAGTGCCTCTGAGTCTGTCCTGGAACAACCAGGAGTCCGGCGGCACCTTAAAGACTAACAGATTGATTTGGGCATCAGCTTTCATGCGTAAAAACCCACTTCTCCAGCTGCATGGCATGAAAACGACAGATGCAGGTGTAAATATACTGACACATGATGAGAAGGGAGTTACCTGACTGGTGCAGAACCAGTGCTGATTGAATCAGGGTGGAGTGGGGGTAGGCGGGGCGGGGGTTTGGGAGGAGGGGTGCAGAGGAGGCACAGCCTGGGGCGGAGGGGGGGTGTCCCAGGCCCTGCACCCCCCTAGGGGCGGCCCTGGGCAGAGAGTTGAGCTCTGGCAGCCCTGATCTGGGGCCATGTCCTGGAGTTGATTCCAAAGAACTTCCTTTGGACCCAGTTTATACAGAGAAGCTTGTGTCCTGCTTAGCTGCACCGTAACCAGCCATTGTACTCAAGCCTTACAAAATAATTCTTTGACCAACCCTAACATATTGCAAAGCAATTCTCTGCCCAGTCACACCCCTCCGCCGTAGCTGATTTCAACTGGCAGAATTAATTCTGCAGTGACAGGAACAATGGAAGAACCAGACAGAGACCAGACAGGTAAACACTAGAGATGTGGGGACCGTACAGGCAAAACAGGAAAGAGGTAGAGATTTCACACCCACAACCCTTGGTAAGTGACTTCTGGCCAGACAGATGCCACCACACAAAGTTTTCTTTAACCAGCTTGAGATCTGTTTCTGTATCTGGTGATGATAGATCCTATTAGTACAGGAGCCTTCTTAACCGCCGATCTCTCCTCTCTCTAGCGCTGCTGTGCTAATGTGGCTGCAGAAAATGGTCTCAGACCTTACAACTGGGAGCCAGGACGCCTGGGTTCTATCCCTGCTATTGGAAGGGGAGTGGAGTCTAGTGCAGGGTTGGGTGAACTTTTTGGCTCGATGGCCACAGCTGGTTATGAAAATTGTCTGGCGGGCCATGAATGCTCACGAAATCGGGGGTTAGGATGTGGGAGGGGTGAGGGCTCCAGCTGGGGGGGGGTGGGCTCTTGAGTGGGGCCAGAAATTAGGAGTTCAGGGTGCGGGAGGGGGCTCTGGGTTGGGGCAGGGGATTGGGGTGCAGGTGGGGAGGTGAGGGCTCTGACTTGGGGGGCGGGCTCTGGGGGGCCGCAGGGTAGGACCGAGGGGTTTGGAGAGAGGGAGGGGGATCAGGGCTGGGGCAGGGGATTGGGGTGCAGGTGGGGAGGTGAGGGCTCTGACTTGGGGGGCAGGCTCTGGGGGGCCGGAGGATGGGACTGAGGGGTTTGGAGAGAGGGAGGGGGATCAGGGTTGGGGCAGGGGATTGGGGTGCAGGTGGGGAGGTGAGGGCTCTGACTTGGGGGGGCGGGCTCTGGGGGGCCGGAGGATGGGACTGAGGGGTTTGGAGAGAGGGAGGGGGCTCAGGGCTGAGGCAGGGGATTGGGGTGCAGGTGGGGAGGTGAGGGCTCTGACTTGGGGGGCGGGCTCTGGGGGGCCAGAGGATGGGACTGAGGGGTTTGGAGAGAGGGAGGGGGCTCAGGGCTGAGGCAGGGGATTGGGGTGCAGGTGGGGAGGTGAGGGCTCTGACTTGGGGGGCGGGCTCTGGGGGGCCAGAGGATGGGACTGAGGGGTTTGGAGAGAGGGAGGGGGTTCAGGGCTGAGGCAGGGGATTGGGGTGCAGGTGGGGAGGTGAGGGCTCTGACTTGGGGGGCGGGCTCTGGGGGGCCAGAGGATGGGACTGAGGGGTTTGGAGAGAGGGAGGGGGATCAGGGCTGCAGCAGGGGGTTGGAGCATGGCAGGGGGGCGGGGTGCAGGCTCCGGGCAGCACTTACCTCCAGCAGCTCCTGGAAGCTCGGCATGTCCTCTCTCCGGTTCCTACGTGGAGGCGCAGCCAGGAGGCTCTGCGCGCTGCCCCGTCCACAGGCACCGTCCCTGCAGCTCCCAATGGCTGCAGTTGCCGGCCACTGGGAGCTGCAGGAGCAGTGCTTGGGGTGGGGGCAGCGTGCGGAGCCCCCGGCTGGCCCCACACGTAGGAGCTGGAGGGAGGACGTGCTGCCGCTTCTGGGAGCCGCGCGGGAGCACGGCACACGCTCCCCTGCAGGAGCTCGAAGGCCGGATTCAAAGGTCTGAGGAGCCAGATGCAGCCCCTGGGCCATAGTTTGCCCACCTGGTCTAGTGGGTTAGAGCAGGGGGGCTGGGAGCCAGGCTTCTTCAGCCACCAAACTGCCTGCTCCTGCCCCCCTCCCCCCACTGTAGGCCCTGCCTCCACACCAGGGCATGGGGGGGCAGGGGGATGAGAACAGGGCCCCATTCTGTCTCTGGCCCTTTCCCACCCTTCTCCGACCCCCCAGGTCAGCCCAAGGTGAAAGTTTCCCCCACGAAATCGGAGTCCAAGCCCCACCCCCACCTGCTGGTTTGCTCCGTGACGGGGTTTTACCCCAGGGGGATCGAGATCAAGTGGCTGAAGAACGGGCAGGAGCAGACGGCCGGGGTGGTGGCCACGGAGCTGCTCCAGAACGGAGACTGGACTTTCCAGATCCTGGTGATGCTGGAGACGAGTGCTGCCCCTGACTAGACCCCACTCCCCTCCCAGTGCCAGGGATAGAACCCAGGCGTCCTGGTTCCCACACCCCAGCCGTGCCCACCCCCTTTATGTACGTAGCTGGGCCTGACCCCTGCACCCAGGCCTGGCTCCTACAGCCCCGGGGGGGCCCGCTGGGCAGCCCCTCCCTGAAGGGTTTATTGAAGGGCACAGGCCCTTGCCGGCTCCCTGCGGATCCTGGATCCCAGCAATCCCACAGTGCCCCCAAGTGTCCAACGTGCCCCGAACATCCCAGAGGGAGGAGAATCCCCCCACCCCCCATCCAGGGCCCCAATCTCCCAGGGCCCCGATCCAGTCCTGCCCTTGGGGCTCTCAGCTCTGGAGCCAGGCACAGACCCAGCCCTGAGTTCCATGTCCCCAGGAGAGGGGCCGATCCCCACGCCTGGGCTGGTGCTGCCCCCTGAGGCCCTGGACTCCCCTGGACTAACGTCCTGGTAGCTCCTGGAAGGAGAGAGCAGAGGGGATGGGTTAGGGGGTGTAACAGCCCCCCCACCCCCACCTCACCCCAGAGAGAGGCGGACTGACCTGCGTCTGGTCCACCACAGCACCACGGCCACGGCGGCTATGGCCAGAACCCCCAGGGTGATGCCCACGGCCAGGCCGGGGCCCCAGGGCCTGCTCTGCTCTGTAAAACAGGGGGTGACACAGTGGGAACAGGGATACTCCACACAGATCTCTCCACCCCGTCCCATTCGCACTCCCCTTAGCCCCCACCCTGCTCCCTCAGTCCCAGTCCTGTCCCGTCCCCCTCAGCTCCTCCATCCTGCTCCCCCGATCCATTGCCCAACTCTCCCCTTCTGCCTCCCTCCACCGCAATCCCGCTGCCTGGGCCCACCCGCGTCCCACTCAGGACGTGCAAGAAAAGCCCCCAGAGCCCACGACCGCCCCCCCCCCCGAGGACGTGCACCTACCCCAGGGGATCAGCAGGCTCTGGCCCCCCAGGCTGCTGTGCTGCACCCGGCAGGCGTAGCTGTGCCCGGCGCCTGGCTCCACGGCCAGGGAGCTGTGCAGCTGGTAGGTCAGGTCCGCGTTGGGCAGGATCCCGCTGGAGTTCAGCCACCAGCCCGGTGCCACCTCCTCCCCGTCCTGCAGCCAGGCCACGCGGATGGGCCGGGGGTAGAAACCGGTGACCCGGCAAACCAGCAGTACCGGCGCGGGGGTCCCGGCTGGGGGAGGCGCTCGGGCAAACACCACGGCGACCGGCCGCTCTGAGAAAGGAGGAGAGAGACGGGGTGGGGGAGAGGGGACGATTCAGCCTGAGCCTCAGGGACTCACTAGCCAAGCCCAGCTCCGCTCCCCGGGGTCAGGCGTTGGCCCCGCTCTTCTGGCCAGACCCCAATTCTATCCCCTGCTGTTACCAGTAGTGACAGATCCCCTTTCACTTCCTGTCCTAAACTGCTGTGCAGTGCGGCTATGAACGGCTATTGCGCTGCACCCCAGCTATAGCTGCATTTGTACACCAGGCAAGGGGTCCCTGTACAAACAGCCCCCTGCCCCACCCCAGAGATGGCTGCATCTCAGTGAGCGGGAAGTGGTGACCAGCCTCACCTTGCCTCTCCAGAGACTCTCTCCCATACTGGGCAAAGTTATTGAGCAGATAGATGCAAGTTATTCTAAAAAAAAACTGAAGCCTGGTGGACGCGCTCTTATCCCAGTTGAGAAGGTCCCGGGCGTTGAATGCCAGCTTATCCTCCGACCGAGCGACCCAGGTGCCCATGTCCACGTCGAAGCTCACGATGTCCTCGCCATTCCCCGCAGTGTCATAGAATCCCCTTGAGGTGCCGTTGGGGCTCAGCTCGCAGCCAAGGGAGCCCTGGATAACAAAGGGGTCTGGGACAGGAGGGGCAGGGGGATGATGATGGGGGTCCAGAGGTCACTGGGGGGGGGGCAGAAATAGAGGCCTGGTCCACACTACGCTGTTAAACCGATTTTAACAGCGTTAAATCGATTTAACGCTGCACCCATCCACACTACACGGCTCTTTATATTGATTTAAAGGGCTCTTTAAATCGATTTCTGTACTCCTACAAAACGAGAGGAGTAACGCTAAAATCGATATTACTATATCGATTTAGGGTTAGTGTGGACGCAAATCGACGTTATTGGCCTCATTATTTTACAGTAGCTACCCACAGTGCACCGCTCCAGAATTCGACGCTAGCCTCGGACCATGGATGCACACCACCAAATTAATGTGCCTAGTGTGGACGCGCACAATCGACTTTATAATATCTGTTTTATAAAATCGGTTTAAGCTAATTCGAATTTATCCTGTAGTGTAGACATACCCAGAGAGACGGGGCAATAAAGGTCCATGACAGGTGCAATGAGGATGTTTGGCCACAAGATGGCGGCAGGATTGTGGGGTGGCCCCGGCTGGAGTTAAGGGTAAGTTACAGTTTGTTTAAAATTGATTGTTCAAAGTGCTCTGAGGTTCATGTGCATAGTCAGATTGGCTTGAAAATCGCTGTGTTACATCGGGGCCTGAGGCAGAGCTTCTGGTGCAAATTTGGAGTCCTTTGGTCACGGGGTTGCTGAGATACAGACCCCCACCCAAATGACCTGCTTTCCAAGGCTCAGGGTATGTCAGGAAAGACCAGGATCCTCGGCTCAGGGAGCGGGACACGGGGCCCTTCCCCTCTAGGGAGTGCAGGCTACAGTCTGGCCCAGACCTGGCTGGCTGACTCGGGTGGAGAATGGGACACGGGTGTTTCCCCTCGGGGATGCCGGCTCCAATCAGCCCAAGGGCCAGGGACTGGCTGTCTTGCCCCCAGTGACACACTAAGTGTCAGTTCTCAGCACCCCAGGTTGTGGGGTGGGGGATCCCCTCAAACCGCTCCATACTCACAGCCCGGTCTCTGCTGCTTGGCCATTGTGTTCACAGTCCGGTTGAAGTTGAATAGGTAGTGATGGATCAGCAGCTCCAGGTCCCCCCACTGCTTCGGGGTCAGGCCCTGCTGGGCCCAGGGCTGCAGGAAGCGGATCTCGCAGGTGCCGCAGGCCAGGGAGTGGGTCTCCAGGTCGCCCAGCAGGGCCGTCCCCACCGTGTCTGTGGAGCTGGCGCTGTGGAACTGGGAGGTGAGGAGCACCCGGAGGGTGATGATCCCTGGGGGGAGAGGAGGGGAGGCTGCGGGGCAGGAAGTAAGAGAAAACAAGTGGAGAACAAAGCGGGTGGGGAGAGATTAACGAGTCTGCTGGGCTCCAGCGTCTCCGTGCTGACCCCTAACCTGCCTCCCCCCTCACCTTCACCCCAGCAAGGGTCACTAGCCCCGTGTGGTGCTCACCTCCCTCCCGGCCATGGCTTTACACCATCCCCACCCCACCCCAGTAGCAAAAAGGGCAGGGGGGGCCCCACTCACCGGCCAGGGCCCCCCATGCCCAGGGGAGCAGCAGAGGGAGCAGCATCCTGGTAGGGGAAGGGAGATCCGGGCTCTGGTGGGTGTCAGGCACTGGGACGGGAGGCCCCGAGTTGCCAATTTCTCTTGGTTCTGCCCCAGGGCACACGCCTCTCTGCCAACTTCTCTCTGTCTGTGTCTGCGCAGACCTGTCCCCGCAGCTGCCAGCCCCGAGCCAATCAGGGCAGGGTGAGTCGGGGAGCGGGGGCAGCGCGGGAGGGGGATCCCGGCAGCAAGGTCAGAACCAGGCCCTGTCCCAGGGTCAGTGTGTGTGAGACGCCCCCCCTCCATCTCCTCCAGCCTGGGGTGCCGCTGCTCCCAGGCCAGCTCCTAGCGCCGCCCTGGGGCAATGGGGAGCCCCGACTGCCCGGGGACAGCACCCCCTGCTGCCCCCCCTCGCTCCCTGCAGCCCAGCCCCTAGCGCCGCCCCGGGGCAATGGGGAGCCCTGACTGCAGGAGGACAGCCCCCCCCTGCTGCCCCCCTCCCCCTGCAGCCCAGCCCCTAGCGCCGCCCTGGGGCAATGGGGAGCCCTGACTGCCCGGGCAGAGCCCCCTGCTGCCCCCGTCCCACCCCCTGCAGCCCAGCCCCTAGCGCTGCCCCGGGGCAATGGGAGCCCTGACTGCCCGGGCAGAGCCCCCTGCTGCCCCCCACCCCTCCCCCTGCAGCCCAGCCCCTAGCGCCGCCCTGGGGCAATGGGGTGAGTCCTGACTGCCCGGGCAGAGCCCCCTGCTGCCCCTGCCCCTCCCCCTGCAGCCCAGCCCCTAGCGCCGCCCTGGGGCAATGGGGAGCCCTGACTGCCCGGGCAGAGCCCCCTGCTGCCCCCCTGCTCCCTGCAGCCCAGCCCCTAGCGCTGCCCTGGGGCCATGGGGAGCCCTGACTGCCCGGGCAGAGCCCCCTGCTGCCCCCCCGCTCCCTACAGCCCCTAGCGCCGCCCTGGGGCAATGGGGAGCCCTGACTGCCCGGGGAGAGCCCCCAGCTGCCCCTGCCCCACCCCCCGCAGCCCAGCCCCTAGCACCGCCCTGGGGCAATGGGGAGCCCTGACTGCCCAGGGAGAGCCCCCTGCTGCCCCCTCCTGCTCCCTGCAGCCCAGCCCCTAGTGCTGCCCTGGGGCAAAGTCCTGCTCCTCACCCCGCTGAGGGCCCCCCATCATGCAGCAGCAGCAGCCCTAGCCCTTGCACCCCAAACTTGAAGGGGGGGAAGTTTGACGGGGCGAAAGACAGCGCTGGGCTGTAGACAGGTTGGGTTGTTATTCTTGGGTTGCTGGGGAGCGCTGGGGCTGGGGACAGGCTGGGTTGTTATTGTAGGGTTGCTGGGCAGCGCTGGGGCTGTAGACAGGCTGGGTTGTTATTGTAGGGTTGCTGGGCAGCGCTGGGCTGTGGACAGGCTGGGTTGTTATTGTAGGGTTGCTGGGGAGCACTGAAGCCGTGGGCAGGCTGGGTTGTTATTGTAGGGTTGCTGGACAGCGCTGGGGCTGTGGACAGGCTGGGTTGTTATTGTAGGGTTGCTGGGCAGCGCTGGGACTGTGGACAGGCTGGGTTGTTATTGTAGAGTTGCTGGACAGCGCTGGGCTGTGGACAGGCTGGGTTGTTATTGTAGGGTTGTTGGGCAGCGCTGGGGCTGTAGACAGGCTGGGTTGTTATTGTAGGGTTGCTGGACAGCGCTGGGGCTGTGGACAGGCTGGGTTGTTATTGTAGGGTTGCTGGGCAGCGCTGGGACTGTGGACAGGCTGGGTTGTTATTGTAGAGTTGCTGGGCAGCGCTGGGCTGTGTACAGGCTGGGTTGTTATTGTAGGGTTGCTGGGGAGCGCTGGGTCTGTGGACAGTCTGGGTTGTTATTGTAGGGTTGCTGGGGAGCGCTGGGGCTGTGGACATGCTGGGTTGTTATTGTAGGGTTGCTGGACAGCGCTGGGGCTGTGGACAGGCTGGGTTGTTGTAGGGTTGCTGGGCAGCGCTGGGACTGTGGACAGGCTGGGTTGTTATTGTAGAGTTGCTGGGCAGCGCTGGGACTGTGGACAGGCTGGGTTGTTATTGTAGAGTTGCTGGGAAGCGCTGGGCTGTGGACAGGCTGGGTTGTTATTGTAGGGTTGCTGGGGAGCGCTGGGTCTGTGGACAGTCTGGGTTGTTATTGTAGGGTTGCTGGGGAGCGCTGGGTCTGTGGACAGGCTGGGTTGTTATTGTAGGGTTGCTGGACAGCGCTGGGGCTGTGGACAGGCTGGGTTGTTATTGTAGGGTTGCTGGGCAGCGCTGGGACTGTGGACAGGTTGGGTTGTTATTGTAGAGTTGCTGGGCAGCGCTGGGCTGTGGACAGGCTGGGTTGTTATTGTAGGGTTGCTGGACAGCGCTGGGGCTGTAGACAGGCTGGGTTGTTATTGTAGGGTTGCTGGGGAGCACTGAGGCCGTGGGCAGGCTGGGTTGTTATTGTAGGGTTGCTGGACAGCGCTGGGGCTGTGGACAGGCTGGGTTCTTATTGTAGGGTTGCTGGGCAGCGCTGGGACTGTGGACAGGCTGGGTTCTTATTGTAGGGTTGCTGGGCAGCGCTGGGACTGTGGACAGGCTGGGTTGTTATTGTAGAGTTGCTGGGCAGCGCTGGGCTGTGGACAGGCTGGGTTGTTATTGTAGGGTTGTTGGGCAGCGCTGGGCTGTGTACAGGCTGGGTTGTTATTGTAGGGTTGCTGGGCAGCGCTGGGGCTGTAGGCAGGCTGGGTTGTTATTGTAGGGTTGCTGGGCAGCGCTGGGGCTGTGGACAGGCTGGCTTGTTATTGTAGGGTTGCCGGGGAGCGCTGGGCTGTGGACAGGCTGGGTTGTTATTGTAGGATTGCTGGGCAGCACTGGGCTGTGGACAGGCTGGGTTGTTATTGTAGGGTTGCTGGGCAGCGCTGGGGCTGTGGACAGTCTGGGTTGTTATTGTAGGGTTGCTGGGCAGCGCTGGGGCTGTGGACAGGCTGGGTTGTTATTGTAGGGTTGCTGGGGAGCGCTGGGCTGTGGACAGGCTGGATTGTTATTGTAGGGTTGCTGGGCAGTGGGGGGGCTGTAGGCAGGCTGGGTTATTATTATTAAAAGGTTGCTGGGCAGCGCTGGGGCTGTGGACAGGCTGGGTTGTTATTGTAGGGTTGCTGGGCAGCGCTGGGGCTATAGACAGGCTGGGTTGTTATTGTAGGGTTGCTGGGCAGCGCTGGGCTGTGGACAGGCTGGGTTGTTATTGTAGGGTTGCTGGGCATCGCTGGGCTGTGGACAAGCTGGGTTGTTATTGTAGGGTTGCTGGGCAGCGCTGGGCTGTGGACAGGCTGGGTTGTTATTGTAGGGTTGCTGGGGAGCACTGAGGCTGTGGACAGGTGGGTTGTTATTGTAGGGTTGCTGGGCAGCGCTGGGGCTGTGGACAGGCTGGGTTGTTATTGTGGGTTGCTGGGCAGCGCTGGGCTGTGGACAGGCTGGGTTGTTATTGTAGGGTTACTGGGCAGTGCTGGGCTGTGGACAGGCTGGGTTGTTGTTGTGGGGTTGCTGGGCAGTGCTGGGCTGTGGACAGGCTGGGTTGTTGTTGTAGGGTTGCTGGGCAGCGCTGGGCTGTGGACAGGCTGGGTTGTTATTGTAGGGTTGCTGGGCAGCGCTGGGCTGTGGACAGGCTGGGTTGTTATTGTAGGGTTACTGGGCAGTGCTGGGCTGTGGACAGGCTGGGTTGTTGTTGTGGGGTTGCTGGGCAGCGCTGGGCTGTGGACAGGCTGGGTTCTTGTTGTGGGGTTGCTGGGCAGCGCTGGGGCTGTGGACAGGCTGGGTTGTTATTGTGGGTTGCTGGGCAGCGCTGGGCTGTGGACAGGCTGGGTTGTTATTGTAGGGTTGCTGGGCAGCGCTGGGGCTATAGACAGGCTGGGTTGTTATTGTGGGGTTGCTTGGCTGCGCTGGGCTGTGGACAGGCTGGGTTGTTATTGTGGGGTTGCTGGGCAGCGCTGGGCTGTGGACAGGCTGGGTTGTTGTTGTAAGGTTGCTGGGGAGCACTGAGGCTGTGGACAGGTGGGTTGTTATTGTAGGGTTGCTGGGCAGCGCTGGGGCTGTGGACAGGATGGGTTGTTATTGTGGGTTGCTGGGCAGCGCTGGGCTGTGGACAGGCTGGGTTGTTATTGTAGGGTTGCTGGGCAGCGCTGGGCTATAGACAGGCTGGGTTGTTATTGTAGGGTTACTGGGCAGCGCTGGACTGTGGACAGGCTGGGTTGTTATTGTGGGTTGCTGGGCAGCGCTGGGCTGTGGACAGGCTGGGTTGTTGTTGTAAGGTTGCTGGGGAGCACTGAGGCTGTGGACAGGTGGGTTGTTATTGTAGGGTTGCTGGGCAGCGCTGGGGCTATAGACAGGCTGGGTTGTTATTGTAGGGTTGCTGGGCAGCGCTGGGCTGTCTCACACTGGTCTCAGGATAACAGAGACATGCAATGAACATGCCCAGTTGGTGATGGGTGCAAATCGCCCCTGGTGGGAGGGATCCCATATCAGGTGCGTCTGTTGTGGGGCCGGGGGGACCTCACTGTGCAGGGGGAGCCCCCTGCTTGCTTTCCCCCACTTGGCCCTGGAGGAGACGCTGCTTTTCCAGAGAGAATCTCCCCCAAATTCATCCTCGGGTGTTGGGCTCTTCCGTAAACCCTGTTGCCAACTTAGCAATGTTCTCCCTCGAGTTAGTGACTTTTCGGTGTCTCTAGCGAGGAATTAAGTGTCCAGGTGAGACGGGACAGAGCTAGCGACTCTCCCTGCCAGTTACAGGGGTCAGAGAGCGGCGTTGCCAGTTTGTCTCGTCTCTAAATCGTTCTCCAGCTGCTCTGTAGCGTTGATGAAAGCCATTCCTCTGTGGCGCTACTTCTTCCTCGGGCTTCTTGGGAGGACGGCCGGGGCTGGGTCCGACTCCTGCTCCTGGGAGGGCTCAGCCTCGACTCCCTGGGGTGGGCAGGGAGGTGAAAAGCCAGAGCTAGCGGCAGGAGAGGCTGGAAGAGCGGAGGCCACAACTGCCCTTGGGAGGAAAGTTATGATCTTCTGCTTAGTAAAAACCATCCGTGATCCAGGCAGGTGCCGCGCCCTGGGCGAGGGTGAGGCAGGAAAACCCATAAACCTGCTCCCGGGGGTGGGGTGGGGAGAGCCGGCCTGTCTAGTTGGGTGAGTCCTTGGGTCTCTGCTGGGCCACCCCTGGGACTAGCTTGTGCTCCCCGTGCCGGGCCGAGGACAAAGTAGCCGCCATGCTGGGTGCCCCTTCTCCGGCTGCATAGTCTGGGCAGCTCATTCGTGTCTCTCAGCTGGTAGGGGCTGGGAAAGGGTTTCTGGCTGGCCTGGTTACATGAGGCAGAGCTGGGTCCCCCCACTTAGCCTGGCATTCGCTGCCCCTCCAGCCCTCCCTTCGGGGCTCCGCTCCCTGGCTGCGCAGCCCAGATTCCCTTGGCCCCAGCGGGATTGAGCTGCCCCAGGCAGAGTGAACCTGCTTCCCCCGGAGCAGATGTTGCCTTGAGAAAAGCTCTGGTGGAAATCGCCCTGCGCTGCCCAGGAGAGGCCATTTGCTCTCTCCAGCCATAGAAAAGGTTATTCTTTGTGCTGATCAAATCCCCCCAGTGGGTCACCCCTCCCTAAATCCCGGGCTCAGCTCCCAGCCAGCAACCCCCCAGAGCGTGCCTGCGATCGCCAGGGGCTTTGCTGCAAGCGCTGGCTCTGCACTCTGAACTTCCCGTCGATTCTCGCCGTTGCCCGTGCGCCGCGCGTTTTGTCTGCCTGGGGTTCAGCTGTCTGGGGAGGAAGGAGGTTGGGAAGGCGGGAAGGGAGCAGATGGGAGCTGAGCGTTTCTAGACAACTCCAGTGACTGCCGGCCTGGTGGCAAACATCCAGAGCAGGGACCTTGGCTTCTGCATGAGATTCACTGCGGGGAAACAGGAGCCCGGGACGAAACTCTGTGCAGGGCCTGCCCAGCATTGCTGCGGCTTTCGGGCTCAGCAGCAGGGTGCCCTCTGGCCCGGCAGCGACTCCCCGGTAATTCTCAGCTGAACTCTGCAGGGCCTGCCCAGCATTGCTGCGGCTTTCGGGCTCAGCAGCGGGGTACCCTCTGGCCCGGCAGCGACTCTCCGGTAATTCTCAGCTGAACTCTGCAGCGCCTGCCCAGCATTGCTGCGGCTTTCGGGCTCAGCAGCGGGGTGCCCTCTGGCCCGGCAGCGACTCCCCGGTAATTCTCAGCTGAACTCTGCAGGGCCTGCCCAGCATTGCTGCGGCTTTCGGGCTCAGCAGCGGGGTGCCCTCTGGCCCGGCAGTGACTCGCCGGTAATTCTCAGCTGAACTCTGCAGAGCCTGCCCAGCATTGCTGCGGCTTTCGGGCTCAGCAGCGGGGTACCCTCTGGCCCGGCAGCGACTCCCCGGTAATTCTCAGCTGAACTCTGCAGGGCCTGCCCAGCATTGCTGCCGCTTTCGGGCTCAGCAGCGGGACGCCCTCTGGCCCGGCAGTGACTCTCCGGTAATTCTCAGCTGAACTCTGCAGGGCCTGCCCAGCATTGCTGCGGCTTTCGGGCTCAGCAGCGGGGTACCCTCTGGCCCGGCAGCGACTCCCCGGTAATTCTCAGCTGAACTCTGCAGGGCCTGCCCAGCATTGCTGCCGCTTTCGGGCTCAGCAGCGGGGTGCTCTGGCCCGGCAGCGACTCCCCGGTAATTCTCAGCTGAACTCTGCAGGGCCTGCCCAGCATTGCTGCAGCTTTCGGGCTCAGCAGCGGGGTACCCTCTGGCCCGGCAGCGACTCCCTGGTAATTCTCAGCTGAACTCTGCAGGGCCTGCCCAGCATTGCTGCGGCTTTCGGGCTCAGCAGCGGGGTGCCTTCTGGCCCGGCAGTGACTCGCCGGTAATTCTCAGCTGAACTCTGCAGGGCCTGCCCAGCATTGCTGCGGCTTTCGGGCTCAGCAGCGGGGTACCCTCTGGCCCGACAGCGACTCTCCGGTAATTCTCAGCTGAACTCTGCAGGGCCTGCCCAGCATTGCTGCGGCTTTCGGGCTCAGCAGCGGGGTGCCCTCTGGCCCGGCAGCGACTCCCCGGTAATTCTCAGCTGAACTCTCCAGGGCCTGCCCAGCATTGCTGTGGCTTTCGGGCTCAGCAGCGGGGTACCCTCTGGCCCGACAGCGACTCCCCGGTAATTCTCAGCTGAACTCTGCAGAGCCTGCCCAGCATTGCTGCGCCTTTCGGGCTCAGCAGCGGGGTGCCCTCTGGCCCGGCAGCGACTCTCCGGTAATTCTCAGCTGAACTCTGCAGGGCCTGCCCAGCATTGCTGCAGCTTTCGGGCTCAGCAGCGGGGTGCCCTCTGGCCCGGCAGTGACTCTCCGGTAATTCTCAGCTGAACTCTGCAGGGCCTGCCCAGCATTGCTGCGGCTTTCGGGCTCAGCAGCGGGGTGCCCTCTGGCCCGGCAGCAACTCTCCGGTAATTCTCAGCTGAACTCTGCAGGGCCTGCCCAGCATTGCTGCAGCTTTCGGGCTCAGCAGCGGGGTGCCCTCTGGCCCGGCAGCGACTCCCCGGTAATTCTCAGCTGAACTCTGCAGGGCCTGCGCAGCATTGCTGCGCCTTTCGGGCTCAGCAGCGGGGTGCCCTCTGGCCCGGCAGCGACTCGCCGGTAATTCTCAGCTGAACTCTGCAGGGCCTGCCCAGCATTGCTGCGGCTTTCGGGCTCAGCAGCGGGGTGCCCTCTGGCCCGGCAGCGACTCGCCGGTAATTCTCAGCTGAACTCTGCAGGGCCTGCCCAGCATTGCTGCGGCTTTCGGGCTCAGCAGCGGGGTGCCCTCTGGCCCGGCAGCGACTTGCCGGTAATTCTCAGCTGAACTCTGCAGGGCCTGCCCAGCATTGCTGCGGCTTTCGGGCTCAGCAGCGGGGTACCCTCTGGCCCGGCAGCGACTCCCCGGTAATTCTCAGCTGAACTCTGCAGGGCCTGCCCAGCATTGCTGCGGCTTTCGGGCTCAGCAGCGGGGTGCCCTGGCCCGGCAGCGACTCCCCGGTAATTCTCAGCTGAACTCTGCAGGGCCTGCCCAGCATTGCTGCGGCTTTCGGGCTCAGCAGCGGGATGCCCTGGCCCGGCAGCGACTCCCCGGTAATTCTCAGCTGAACTCTGCAGGGCCTGCCCAGCATTGCTGCGGCTTTCGGGCTCAGCAGCGGGGTGCCCTCTGGCCCGACAGCGACTCGCCGGTAATTCTCAGCTGAACTCTCCAGGGCCTGCTCAGCATTGCTGTGGCTTTCGGGCTCAGCAGCGGGGTGCCCTCTGGCCCGGCAGTGACTCGCCGGTAATTGTCAGCTGAACTCTGCAGGGCCTGCCCAGCATTGCTGCGGCTTTCGGGCTCAGCAGCGGGGTGCCCTCTGGCCCGGCAGCGACTCCCCGGTAATTCTCAGCTGAACTCTGCAGGGCCTGCCCAGCATTGCTGCGCCTTTCGGGCTCAGCAGCGGGGTGCCCTCTGGCCCGGCAGCGACTCGCCGGTAATTGTCAGCTGAACTCTGCAGGGCCTGCCCAGCATTGCTGCGGCTTTCGGGCTCAGCAGCGGGGTGCCCTCTGGCCCGGCAGCGACTCCCCGGTAATTCTCAGCTGAACTCTGCAGGGCCTGCCCAGCATTGCTGCGCCTTTCGGGCTCAGCAGCGGGGTGCCCTCTGGCCCGGCAGCGACTCCCCGGTAATTCTCAGCTGAACTCTGCAGGGCCTGCCCAGCATTGCTGCGGCTTTCGGGCTCAGCAGCGGGGTGCCCTCTGGCCCGGCAGCGACTCGCCGGTAATTCTCAGCTGAACTCTGCAGAGCCTGCCCAGCATTGCTGCGCCTTTCGGGCTCAGCAGCGGGGTGCCCTGGCCCGGCAGCGACTCGCCGGTAATTCTCAGCTGAACTCTGCAGAGCCTGCCCAGCATTGCTGCGGCTTTCGGGCTCAGCAGCGGGGTGCCCTGGCCCGGCAGTGACTCGCCGGTAATTCTCAGCTGAACTCTGCAGGGCCTGCCCAGCATTGCTGCGGCTTTCGGGCTCAGCAGCGGGGTGCCCTCTGGCCCGGCAGCGACTCGCCGGTAATTCTCAGCTGAACTCTCTGCACATTTTGTTTAGTGACTTTTTTATGCCGTTTTGAATGTCTAAATAGCGACATCTAGTGACTTTTCAGGGTGTCTCTGGCGACTTCCTGCCACGTGGAGTTGGCAGCTCCGAGCACCAGCCCCGGGACAACGCCCATCGCTCTGGGGATGGGCACCCCCAGGCCAGTCAGCGCCGGGGCTGGGCAGCATCACCAGTTGCCAGGCAGAGCCGGCCCCAGCAGGCTCGGTTCCCTACTTCTCCCTCGTAGGGTCTGGGGTGGGTCTGCAGGACTCGCCTGGCGCCTGCCATGGCCCCATTGAGACCCCCAGAGCAGCTGGGAAGACGCTGGAGAGCCTGGCCAGTGCAGGGCCAGCCGCCCCATAGCAGGACACAGCAAAGTGCCTGGGCTGCTCCATCTGCTTGGCCTCCTGCCCCCAACCCCTCGCTGCTGTGGGGAGATAGGCCGGGGGGCGAGGGGGGGGAATCACTCGCCTTTGTCTCTGTAAATTTAGTCCCAGTGAGAGGTTCAGGGCTGGCGTCTCAGGGAAAAGATCTGAGCTCCCCCTGCCCCCAGGCACCCCACCAGAGCGGGGGCTCAGTCTCCATGGGTCAGGCACAGCTCGGCCTCCCAGCTGCTCCCACCACTGATCTCCCTAAGGGGCTTCTCTGGCCCCCCAGTCTCTGAGCCCCTCCCCCTCTCTGCTGCATTCACCCCCCACCCCATGGGGCAGGGCCAGGCCAGCGTCCCCATGGCCCAGCTGGAGAGAGAGGCCCAGAGAAGTCAGTGACTGGCCCAGGGTCACACATGGAGTCACTGGCAGGGCCAGGAATTGACCCCTGGAATCTCGGCTCAAACACCAGCCCCTGAGCTCCCAGGTTATCTCCACTCTGGACCCCTCTGTGGCAGCTCCCAGGTGTGATGCCTTGGCCCAGCCTTGCCCCTGGGTCTGGGAGGACCCGTTTGGAGTGTCAGACACCCCGCACCCCCGGGTCCGCTGGCCTCCTTGGGACAAACCTCGGCCCCGCTAGCACCCCAGCCTGACACTGCGAGTCCTCCTGGGCTGGGCACCCCCAAGAGACGTGTACCCCAAAGGGGGCGATGCCCCCACCGCGTGAGCAGGGACTCAGGCAGCCTGTCAGCGGGCGGGTTTATGGGGTGATTGGCACACGGCCTAGGAAGCCCTCAGGCCAGCACAGAGAAATGGGGTACAGCAGAGTTCCTTTGGGGGTCTCCCAGCCCCAGCCAAGTTGTGTGGACCCCTTGGCTCCCGGTCTGGGCCTCTGTCCCCTGTCCCCCTTTTGTCTCTAGTTCTCGGGTGAGCTCACCCCCACCTGGCCCTTCCTCGGTCCATGTTCGTGGCCAGGGGAATGGGGCGCAGCTCCCTGGCTGAGAGGCAGGAAGTCGACACGCTCTGGGCCGTTGGGCCTCTGCAAAGAGTAAACAGCCTTTCCCCCCCACCTAGTCAACAATGCAGTGTACAGGGGAAACTGAGGCACACACAGTATTCATACAAAATATTACAGACAAATCCCACTCCATCCCCCAGACAGCCAATTGGAGCTGGCAGCCCTAGGAGAGCGATGTCCCTGGGAGGGCTACTTCAGGGTGCCAGACTCACTTAGTGACACTTAGTGTATCACTTAGTGTGTCACTCGCTGACTAGGGCAAGTGTCGTGACTTCACCACCTCCTGGAACCGAACCTCGGAGCCATCAGCACCCTGCTTCACGCCAAGGGCTCCCTGCAGCGAGTCCACCTGAGTGGGATGTTTTGCTTATAAGAAGCACACGGGATCTTTTCCGGGGAAAAGGCAACATGCCGCATTTATTGGAAATACAACAATTAGCATATGCATCCAATCACACACGCACTGTCCCGCAGTCGATGTTACAGTGACCAGTCCAGAGTCTGGATCAATCTAGTGCCCAGCTGGGTTGATTGTGGGTAGGGAGGAGCCGGGTCCTGTCGGTCGAGACACGATGCTCCGGGGAAGTCTTGGCAGGACGAACCCACAGTTTCATGGCAAGGCCCCCTGGTTATACAATGATCTTCCTTCTTTGGGACCAGCGAGTTCTGCACCGTCGTGCTGAATTGTCCTTTGACGAGTGCTCGTTTTCTTAAATTGTTCTTCTCATCCTCTCTCCACTTATCCTCTAACACATCCATGCCTCATTCATACACGTCACAGGATCGCTTTACACAGAGCGTTGGAACAGGAACATCCAACTGCAATGCAGGAGAAAACAATCATTGCATTCATTTACTTATTTCCAAATGCTAAACCTACAACAAAGGGGTGACCCTAAAGGTCTGTCCCTGCCTTGAAATCAGCGTCAGACACAGATTCTGGCTGATGCATCTCTACCAATGGCCCCTTAGCCCATTTCAGAAAGGGTGGCTGGCAGAATGTGGGCAAATCCTACACCAGTCCATGTAATACTTGCTACATTATTATTCTTTATCCTTCATTCTAAATCATACAAAGTACAGCCATAAAATCCTCCTACTGCAAGGACAAAGAGAGACTTGGGCACCCAAAGGGCACGCTGCCCTGCCGACAACATCTGCGAGGGGCAGCGGGAGGGTTTGTTAGCTGGCTGCACCGCAGCGTACACAGCCCTTGGTTAGCGCACGGAGCAGAGTTTCAGCCTGGGCAGCCCAGAGCCCTCTGACCTCTCCTTTTCCCAGCTCAGGAGAGAGCCCCAGCTTCCAGCCCCCCACACTTCACACACACACACACCCCGTCCTGCCCCCTCCTCAGCCCTTTGTTCCCCTGCTGGGCACACCCAGCTGGCTTCCTGCTGAGGGGTCAGCCGTGGGCGGTAGTTGCTGGGTACCAAAGGTCCTTCTTGGACTCTCCATGGACATGGGGCCCAGGCCCCACAGCTGGTATTTGTCACCTCTGGGTCCCTGCAGATAACCCAACCTTTTCCTGCCAGCTAGTTAACCAGGCAGCACGTTGGGGTAACAGAGGCACACACACTATTTGTTTAAAATAGTTCAGAAAATTCCCGTTCTGCGACAGCTCCCAAATGTCCAGCATGCCCCAAACGTCCCTAGGAAGGAAAATCCCAACCCCCTAGCCCGGGCCCCGATCACTCAGTGCTCCAAACCAGATCAGCCCTCGGGACCCTCAGCTCTGGAGCTGGGCGCGGATCCATTCCCAAGGTCCATGTCCCCAGGAGAGGGGCTGGTCCCCACGCCTGGTCTGGTGCCGCCCCCTGAGGCGCTGGACTCCCCTGGTCTAACGTCCTGGTAGCCCCTGGAAGGAGAGAGCAGAGGGGATGGGTTGGGGGTGCAAGGGCTCCCCCACCCCCACCCCCGAGAGGGGAGGACTCACCTGCGTCTGCCCCACCTCAGCACCACGGCCACGGCGGCTGCGGCCAGAACCCCCAGAGTGATGCCCACGGCCAGGCCGGGGCTCCAGGGCCTGCTCTGCTCTGTAAAACAGGGGGTGCTGGGCTGGAACTGGGGACAGGGGTGTGGGTCCTGTTCCCTTTGCCTCCCCTGCAGTCTCCCCCATGCCTCCCAGCCCCCGGCCCTCAGCCCCCCACCCTGTTCCCTCTGCCTCCCCCGCAGCCCCTCTGTGCCCCCCACCGCAACCCATGGGCCTCAGCCCCCCACCCTGTTCCCTCAACCTGTCCCGCAGTCCCCTCTGTGCCCCCCACCCCAACCCATGGCCCTCAGCCCCCCACCCTGTTCCCTCAACCTGTCCCGCAGTCCCCTCTGTGCCCCCCACCCCAACCCATGGCCCTCAGCCCCCCACCCTGTTCCCTCAACCTGTCCCGCAGTCCCCTCTGTGCCCCCCACCCCAACCCATGGCCCTCAGCCCCCCAGCCCTATTCCCTCAACCTGTCCCGCAGTCCCCCCTGTGCTCCCCACCCCAACCCATGGCCCTCAGCCCCCCACCCTGTTCCCTCAACCTGTCCCGCAGTCCCCTCTGTGCCCCCCACCCCAACCCATGGGCCTCAGCCCCCCACCCTGTTCCCTCAACCTGTCCCACAGTCCCCTCTGTGCCCCCCACCCCAACCCATGGCCCTCAGCCCCCCACCCTGTTCCCTCAACCTGTCCCGCAGTCCCCTCTGTGCCCCCACCCCAACCCATGGCCCTCAGCCCCCCACCCTGTTCCCTCAACCTGTCCCGCAGTCCCCCCTGTGCCCCCCACCCCAACCCATGGCCCTCAGCCCCCCAGCCCTGTTCCCTCAACCTCTCCCATAGTCCCCCCTGTGCCCCCCACCCCAACCCATGGCCCTCAGCCCCCCACCTTGTTCCCTCAACCTGTCCCACAGTCCCCTCTGTGCCCCCCACACCAACCCATGGCCCTCAGCCCCCCAGCCCTGTTCCCTCTGCCTCCCCTGCAGTCCCCCCTGTGCCTCCCAGCCCCCGGCCCTCAGCCCCGCACCCTGTTCCCTCAACCTGTCCCGCAATCCCCTCTGTGCCCCCCACCCCAACCCATGGCCCTCAGCCCCCCAGCCCTGTTCCCTCAACCTGTCCCATAGTCCCCCCTGTGCCCCCCACCCCAACCCATGGCCCTCAGCCCCCCACCCTGTTCCCTCAACCTGTCCCGCAGTCCCCTCTGTGCCCCCCACCCCAACCCATTGCCCTCAGCCTTCCACCCTGTTCCCTCAACCTGTCCCGCAGTCCCCCCTGTGCCCCCCACCCCAACCCATGGCCCTCAGCCCCCCACCCTGTTCCCTCTGCCTCCCCTGCAGTCCCCCCTGTGCCTCCCAGCCCAACCCATGGCCCTCAGCCCCCCACCCTGTTCCCTCTGTCTCCCCTGCAGTCCCCCCTGTGCCTCCCAGCCCAACCCATAGCCCTCAGCCACCCACCCTGTTCCCTCAACCTGTCCCGCAGTCCCCTCTGTGCCCCCCACCCCAACCCATGGCCCTCAGCCCCCACCCTGTTCCCTCAACCTGTCCCGCAATCCCCTCTGTGCCCCCCACCCCAACCCATGGCCCTCAGCCCCCCACCCTGTTCCCTCTGCCTCCCCTGCAGTCCCCCCTGTGCCTCCCAGCCCCCGGCCCTCAGCCCACCACCCTGTTCCCTCAACCTGTCCCGCAGTCCCCTCTGTGCCCCCCACCCAACCCATGGCCCTCAGCCCCCCACCCTGTTCCCTCTGCCTCCCCTGCAGTCCCCCCTGTGCCTCCCAGCCCCCGGCCCTCAGCCCCCCACCCTGTTCCCTCAACCTGTCCCGCAGTCCCCTCTGTGCCCCCCACTCCAACCCATGGCCCTCAGCCCCCCAGCCCTGTTCCCTCTGCCTCCCCTGCAGTCTCCCCTGTGCCTCCCAGCCCCCGGCCCTCAGCCCCCCACCCTGTTCCCTCAACCTGTCCCGCAGTCCCCTCTGTGCCCCCCACCCCAACCCATGGCCCTCAGCCCCCCACCCTGTTCCCTCAACCTGTCCCACAGTCCCCCCTGTGCCCCCCACCCCAACCCATGGCCCTCAGCCTTCCACCCTGTTCCCTCAACCTGTCCCACTGTCCCCTCTGTGCCCCCCACCCCAACCCATGGCCCTCAGCCCCCCACCCTGTTCCCTCAACCTGTCCCGCAGTCCCCTCTGTGCCCCCCACCCCAACCCATGGCCCTCAGCCCCCCAGCCCTGTTCCCTCAACCTCCCCGCAGTCCCCCCTGTGCCCTCTACTCCAACCCATGGCCCTCAGCCCCCCAGCCCTGTTCCCTCAACCAGTCCCACAGTCCCCCCTGTGCCCCCCACCCCAACCCATGGCCCTCAGCCCCCAACTCTGTTCCCTCAACCTGTCCCACAGTCCCCCCTGGGCCCCCCACCCCAACCCATGGCCCTCAGCCCCCCACCCTGTTCCCTCAACCAGTCCCACAGTCCCCCCTGTGCCCCCCACCCCAACCCATGGCCCTCAGCCCCCAACTCTGTTCCCTCAACCTGTCCCACAGTCCCCCCTGGGCCCCCCACCCCAACCCATGGCCCTCAGCCCCCCACCCTGTTCCCTCAACCTGTCCCGCAGTCCCCCCTGTGCCCCCCACCCCAACCCATGGCGCTCAGCCCCCCACCCTGTTCCCTCTGCCTTCCCTGCAGTCCCCCCTGTGCCCCCCAGCCCAACCCATGGCCCTCAGCCCCCCAGCCCTGTTCCCTCAGCCTGCCCCGCAGTCCCCTTTGCTGCCCCCACCCCTGACCCACAGGGAGTGGACCCAGGAATGTGGACCCTGTTCCCCCAGCCTCCCCTGCAGTCCCATCTGCTCCCCCCATGGTCCCACCTCCTTAGCCTCCTTCTGCTCCAGTGCTGCTCCCCTCTGTCCGATCCCCCTCAGACCCCTGCACCTCTCCCCAACCACCCCAAGCCCTCCCCAGCCCTGCCCCTCTTGGCTCCACCCAGCCCACTCCCCACAGAACTCTCCCCCCACCCCATTCATGCTCCCCTCAGCGCCCACCTTCGCCCTCAATCCCAGTCCTGTCGCGTCCCCCGTCAGCTCCTCCATCCTGCTCCCCCTGATCCATCTCCACAGCCCCCACCCACCTCCTCTGCTTCCCTGCGCCCCAGTCCCGCTTCCTGGACCCACCCGTGTCCCACTCAGGACGTTCAGGAAACGCCCCCAGAGACCACGACCACCCCACCCCCCGGGGACGTGCACCTACCCCAGGGGATCAGCAGGCTCTGGCCCCCCAGGCTGCTGTGCTGCACCCGGCAGGCGTAGCTGTGCCCGGCGCCCGGCTCCACGGCCAGGGAGCTGTGCAGCTGGTAGGTCAGGTCCGCGTTGGGCAGGATCCCGCTGGAGTTCAGCCACCAGCCCGGTGCCACCTCCTCCCCATCCTGCAGCCAGGCCACGCGGACGGGCCGGGGGTAGAAACCGGTGACCCGGCAAACCAGCAGTACCGGCGCGGGGGTCCCGGCTGGGGGAGGCGCTCGGGCAAACACCACGGCGACCGGCCGCTCTGAGACAGGAGGAGAGAGACGGGGCGCGGGAGAGGGGACTCACTAGCCAAGCCCAGCTCCGCTCCCCGGGGTCAGGCGTTGGCCCCACTCTTCTGGCCAGACCCCAATTCTGTCCCCTGCAGTTACCAGTAGTGACAGATCCCCCTTCACTTCCTGTCCTAAACTGCTGTGCAGTGCGGCTATGACATAGCTACTGTGCTCCACTCCAGCTATAGCTGCATCTGTACACCAGGCAAGGGGTCCCAGTACAAACAGCCCCCTGCCCCACCCCAGAGGTGGCTTGTCATAAACAGATAGCTAAGGGTTAATGTCTCTTTCACCTGAAACACCTGACCAGAGAACCAATCAGGAAACCGGATTTTTTCAACTTTGGGTGGAGGGATTTGAGTGTCTGAGTCTTTTCTCTGCCTGCCTGCTTTCTCTGAGCTTTGGAGAAGTAGTTCTACTTTCTAATTTTCTGTTTCTAAGTGTAAGGACAAAGAGATCAGATAGTAAGTTCTATGGTTTTCTTTTCTTTGGTATTTGCATGAATATAAGTGCTGGAGTGCTTTGATTTGTATTCTTTTTGAATAAGGCTGTTTATTCAATATTCTTTTAAGCAATTGCCCTGTACTGTGTTATCTTAATACAGAGAGACTATTTGTATTTTTTCTTTCTTTTTATATAAAGCTTTCTTTTAAGACCTGTTGAAGTTTTCTTTACTTCAGGGAAATTGAGTCTATACTCACTAGGGAATTGGTGGGAGGAAGAAATCGGGGGGATCTGTGTGCTGAAGTGGCTAGCCTGATTTTGCATTCCCTCTGGGGGAATAGGAAAGTCCTTTTTGTTTCCAGGACCGGGAACGGAGAGGGGGAGTCACTCTGTTTGGATTCACAGAGCTTGTGTCTGTGTATCTCTCCAGGAGCACCTGGAGGGGGGAGGGAAAAAGGATTATTTCCCTTTGTTGTGAGACTCAAGGGATTTGGGTCTTGGGGTCCCCAGGGAAGGTTTTTCAGGGGGACCAGAGTGCCCCAAAACACTCTAATTTTTTGGGTGGTGGCAGCAAGTACCAGGTCCAAGCTGGTGACTAAGCTTGGAGGTTTTCATGCTAACCCCCATATTTTGGACGCTAAGGTCCAGATCTGGGACTAAGGTTATGATATGGTGGCAGCCAGTGGGATATAGACAGAATCCAGAAGCCAGTAGGAATATTATATTTTTCTTTTCTCTGCTAAGGGCTTTTTAGGAGAGAGAAACAGTTTGGTTTTAAAAGGGAACCAGAGAGAATTTTTTTTCTGCTCTCTCTGGCAGTTTGTGGCTTGCATGTTAAGCGAGAAGCCATTAAGAGACTGTTGAGGGTCTTTTGTCATGCAATAGCCCTCCCATTAGGAGGCAAGTACCAGCACTTATATGCATGCAAATAAAGTGGTTTTTCTGGTTTCCCTTCATTGAACATTAGCTGGAGAGAGAAAGGGAAAAAAGCACTGTTGCTAGGCAGACTCCAGGAGGCAACAGAGCCTGCAGTGCAGAAGATAAACACCGGAGGGCACCCCAACACAAGAAAACAGGAACCATGACTTCTAAGGCAAAAATTGGCGCCGAAGAACAAATCAAAGAAGCTGAACACAGGCGACAGATGGAGATGAAAGAAAAGGAAGAAAGCATCAAACTGGCAGCCTTCCAAAGAGAACAGGCAGCCCAAGAGGCAGCACACAAAAGAAAACTAGAAGAAGAAGAGGTGGCCCACCGCCGAGAAATGGAAAAACAACAAAAAGAAATGGAAAAACAACAAAAAGAGAATGAAGAGAAGGAAAAACAGAGAAAACATGAACTGGAGATGGCAAAAGCTGGGCTGCATGTGCCAGCCAACCCTAACAACCCGGCGCCAATTATTGCTCCACAGCACAGGAAATTTCCCACCTACAAGGCAGGTGATGACACCGAGGCCTTCTTGGAAAATTTTGAAAGAGCCTGTCTTGGGTACAGCATCCCCGAAGACCAGTACATGGTAGAATTAAGGTCACAGCTCAGTGGACCTTTAGCAGAGGTGGCAGCTGAAATGCCTAAGCTGCAAATGAACGACTATAAACTTTTTCAAACCAAGGCCAGATACAGGATGGGGATAACCCCAGATCATGCCCGTCGGCGCTTCAGAACCCAAAAGTGGAAACCAGAGGTGTCATTTCCCAAACACGCCTACTACATTGCAAAAAACTATGAGGCCTGGCTAACAGGAAACAACATTCAAACCTTGGAAGAACTGAACCTCCTCATACAAATGGAGCAGTTCTTGGATGGTGTTCCTGAAGACATCACACGGTACATACAAGATAGAAATCCCAAAGATATCGCTGAGGCGGGGGAGATTGGAGCCAAATGGATGGAACTGGCAGAAAGCAAGAAAGCTACTGTCAAGGGGAACGATTACCCCAGGGGGCACACAGACCATAAACCCTACAACCGAGGACAGCCAAAGACCCCACATACCACCCAAGTAAAGCCACAGATACCCTACCCTTCCACCTCACCAGTCTCCAGTAACTCACCTCGGCCCAGTGACCCATCAAATGGAAGATGCTTTAAGTGTAATGAACTGGGACATATCAAGGCCAACTGTCCCAAGAACACCATGCGAGTGCAATTCATTACATCACCATCACACCAAAGATCCCCAGGCCCGGATGCCTCTCAAATACCCTTGGAGCGAAGGGAAAATTTGAGAGTGGGCGGAAAGAAGGTTACTGCCTGGAGAGACACGGGGGCACAAGTGTCAGCTATCCACCAATCCTTCGTTGACCCCAAATTCATCAACCCAAAGGCCAAAGTTACAATTTACCTCTTCATGTCACAAGCTGTAGACTTGCCTACAGCTCAACTGCCTGTCCAATACAAATGCTGGTCAGGAATCTGGACTTTTGCAGTCTATGACAATTATCCTATCCCCATGCTACTGGGGCAAGACTTGGCCAACCAGGTGAGGCGGGCCAAGAGAGTGGGAATGGTTACACGTAGCCAAACCAGGCAAGCTTCCAGACCCATTCCTGTTCCTGAGCCATCCACAGAGGCCCCGTCTGTGTTACCTGAGACCCAGACAGAGGTAGTGGACCCGGATTCCACGCCTACCACTGAAACAGCCACAGCATCTCCAGTCCCAGGCCCGGAACTGGAACAGCAACCAGCACCAGCAAGTGCAACCACATCTTCAAACTCAATGCCAGTGGGCGCCAGCGAGCCAGAACTGGCAGAAGCAACAGACAGCCATACCCAAAAGGCTCAGCCAGAGCCTGAAATACCCTCAGGTGCACCAGCGGAGAGTGGTTCACCAGCAACGGAAACAACCCCATCACCTACATCGCTTCCAGAGGGACCAAGCCCAAGTCCACAGTCTGACGAAGAACTGGTGACCCCAGCCTCAAGGGAACAGTTCCAGACTGAGCAGGAAGCAGATGACAGCCTTCAGAAAGCTTGGGCGGCGGCACGGAGCACCCCACCACCTCTCAGCTCTTCTAATCGATCCCGGTTTGTTATAGACCAAGGACTTTTATACAAGGAAATTCTTTCTGGTGGACACCGGGAAGAATGGCAGCCGCAAAAACAGTTGGTGGTTCCAACTAAGTACCGGGGGAAGCTCTTAAGCTTAGCCCATGATCATCCCAGTGGCCATGCTGGGGTGAACAGAACCAAGGACCGGTTGGGGAAGTCCTTCCACCGGGAGGGGATGGGCAAGGACGTTGCCAAGTATGTCCGGTCTTGTGAGGTATGCCAAAGAGTGGGAAAGCCTCAAGACCAGGTCAAGGCTCCTCTCCAGCCACTCCCCATAATTGAGGTCCCATTTCAGCGAGTAGCTGTGGATATTCTGGGCCCTTTTCCAAAAAAAGACGCCCAGAGGAAAGCAGTACGTACTGACTTTAGTGGACTTTGCTACCCGATGGCCAGAAGCAGTAGCTCTAGGCAACACCAGGGCTAACACTGTGTGCCTGGCCCTAACAGACATCTTTGCCAGGGTAGGTTGGCCCTCTGACATCCTTACAGATTCAGGGTCTAATTTCCTGGCAGGGACCATGGAAAAACTGTGGGAAACTCATGGGGTGAATCACTTGGTTGCCACCCCGTACCACCATCAAACCAATGGCCTGGTGGAAAGGTTCAATGGAACTTTGGGGGCCATGATACGAAAATTCATCAACGAATTCTCCAAGAATTGGGACCTAGTGTTGCAGCAGTTGCTGTTTGCCTACAGGGCTGTACCACATCCCAGTTTAGGGTTTTCACCATTTGAACTTGTGTATGGTCACGAGGTTAAGGGGCCATTACAGTTGGTGAAGCAGCAATGGGAAGGGTTTACGCCTTCTCCAGGAACTAACATTCTGGACTTTGTAAGCAACCTACAAAGCACCCTCCGACACTCTTTAGCCCTTGCTAGAGAGAACCTAAAGAATGCTCAGGAAGAGCAAAAGGCCTGGTATGACAGACATGCCAGAGAACGTTCCTTCAAGGTAGGAGACCAGGTTATGGTCTTGAAGGCGCAACAGGCCCATAAGATGGAAGCATCATGGGAAGGGCCATTCACGGTCCAAGAGCGCCTGGGAGCTGTAAACTACCTCATAGCATTTCCCAATTCCTCACTAAAGCCTAAAGTGTACCATGTTAATTCTCTCAAGCCTTTCTATTCCAAAGACTTACAGGTTTGTCAGTTTACAGTCCAGAGAGATGATGCTGAGTGGCCTGACGGTGTCTACTACGACGGAAAAAAAGACGGTGGCGTGGAAGAGGTAAACCTCTCAACCACCCTGGAACGTCTGCAGCGGCAACAAATCAAGGAGCTGTGCACTAGCTTTGCCCCATTGTTCTCAGCCACCCCAGGACGGACTGAACGGGCATACCACTCCATTGATACAGGTAATGCTCACCCAATCAGAACCCCACCCTACCGGGTGTCTCCTCATGCCCAAGCTGCTATAGAACGGGAGATCCAGAACATGCTACAGATGGGTATAATCCGCTCATCTACCAGTGCATGGGCATCTCCAGTGGTTCTGGTACCCAAACCAGATGGGGAAATACGCTTTTGCGTGGACTACCGTAAGCTAAATGCTGTAACTCGTCCGGACAACTATCCAATGCCACGTACTGATGAGCTATTGGAGAAGTTGGGACGTGCCCAGTTCATCTCTACAATAGACTTAACCAAGGGGTACTGGCAAGTACCGCTAGATGAACCTGCCAAGGAGAGGTCAGCATTCGTCACCCATGCGGGGGTGTATGAATTCAATGTCCTTCCTTTCGGCCTTCGAAATGCACCCGCCACCTTCCAGAGGCTGGTAGATGGTCTACTAGCTGGACTGGGAGAATTTGCAGTTGCCTACCTCGATGATGTGGCCATTTTTTCAGACTCCTGGCCCGAACACCTACTACACCTGGAAAAGGTCTTTGAGCGCATCAGGCAGGCCGGACTAACTGTTAAGGCCAAAAAGTGTCAAATAGGCCAAAACAGAGTGACTTACCTGGGGCACCAGGTGGGTCGAGGAACCATAATCCCCCTACAGGCCAAGGTGGATGCTATCCAAAAGTGGCCTGTCCCAAAGTCAAAGAAGCAGGTCCAATCCTTCTTAGGCTTGGCCGGATACTACAGGCGATTTGTACCACACTACAGCCAAATCGCTGCCCCATTGACCGACCTGACCAAAAAGACCCAGCCAAATGCAGTTAAGTGGACTGATGAGTGTCAAAAGGCCTTTACCCAACTTAAGGCAACACTCATGTCTGACCCTGTACTCAGGGCCCCGGATTTTGACAAGCCATTCCTAGTAACCACAGATGCATCTGAGCGTGGTATAGGAGCAGTGCTCATGCAGGAAGCAACAGATCACAACTTCCATCCTGTCATGTTTCTCAGCAAGAAACTGTCTGAGAGGGAAAGTCACTGGTCAGTCAGTGAAAAGGAATGCTATGCCATTGTGTACGCCCTGGAAAAGCTACGCCCATATGTTTGGGGACGGCGGTTCCAACTACAAACTGACCATGCTGCGCTAAAGTGGCTTCATACTGCCAAGGGGAACAACAAGAAACTTCTTCGTTGGAGTTTAGCTCTCCAAGATTTTGATTTTGAAATTCAACACATCACAGGAGCTTCTAACAAAGTTGCTGATGCACTCTCCCGTGAGAGTTTCCCAGAATCCAGTAGTTAAAAAGTGTTCTTAAAATGTAAAAGTCTGTTAGTTATATACTTAGGTGTATATGTAAAGGTGCATGTGTTGTATTAACCTGTTTATTTTCAAGTTCTAGAAGGAAATTGCCGCCAGTGAGCTTCCCCACTGTCTGCAATTTGGGGGGGCGTGTCATAAACAGATAGCTAAGGGTTAATGTCTCTTTCACCTGAAACACCTGACCAGAGAACCAATCAGGAAACCGGAGTTTTTCAACTTTGGGTGGAGGGATTTGAGTGTCTGAGTCTTTTCTCTGCCTGCTTTCTCTGAGCTTTGGAGAAGTAGTTCTACTTTCTAATCTTCTGTTTCTAAGTGTAAGGACAAAGAGATCAGATAGTAAGTTCTATGGTTTTCTTTTCTTTGGTATTTGCATGAATATAAGTGCTGGAGTGCTTTGATTTGTATTCTTTTTGAATAAGGCTGTTTATTCAATATTCTTTTAAGAAATTACCCTGTATTGTATCATCTTAATACAGAGAGACCATTTGTATTTTTTCTTTCTTTTTTATATAAAGCTTTCTTTTAAGACCTGTTGGAGTTTTTCTTTACTTTAGGGAAATTGAGTCTGTACTCACCAGGGAATTGGTGGGAGGAAGAAATCAGGGGAGATCGGTGTGTGTGGAATTGGCTAGCCTAATTTTGCATTCCCTCTGGGGGAATAGGAAAGTCCTTTTTGTTCCAGGACCGGGAACGGAGAGGGGGAGTCACTCTGTTTGGATTCACAGAGCTTGTGTCTGTGTATCTCTCCAGGAGCACCTGGAGGGGGGAGGGAAAAAGGATTATTTCCCTTTGTTGTGAGACTCAAGGGATTTGGGTCTTGGGGTCCCCAGGGAAGGTTTTTCAGGGGGACCAGAGTGCCCCAAAACACTCTAATTTTTTGGGTGGTGGCAGCAGGTACCAGGTCCAAGCTGGTAACTAAGCTTGGAGGTTTTCATGCTAACCCCCATATTTTGGACGCTAAGGTCCAGAATCTGGGACTAAGGTTATGATATGGCTGCATCTCAGCGAGCAGGCAGTGGTGACCAGCCTCACCTTGCCTCTCCAGAGACTCTCTCCCGTACTGGGCAAAGGTATCGATCCCATAGACACACGTTGTTCTCTGGAGAAACGAAAACAGGGTGGATATGCTCCTATCCTGGTTGACAAGATCCTGGATGTAGCTCCCCAGCTTCTCCCCGTGCTGAGTGACCCATTTGCCTGTGTCCATGTCGAAGCTGATGAAGTCCTCGCTGTTCACTGCAGCGTCACAGAGTTGCCTCGAGGTGCCGTTGGGGTGGAGCTTGCAGCTGAAGGAGACCTGGGTAACAAAGGGGTCTGGGACAGGAAGGGCAGTGGGATGAGGACGGGCGTCTGGAGGTCACCGTGGGGGGGCAGAAATAGACAGACGGGGGGGGCAGGGTTACAACATAATGTCAAGTGAAATGAGGACATTTGGCACAAGATGGCGGCGGGATCATGGGGTGGCCCTGGCTGGAGTTCAGGGAACGTTGCAGTTTCTGTTTAAAGCTGATTTTTCAAAGTGCTCTAAGGTCCATGTGGATAGACAGATTGGCTTGAAAATCGCTGGGAGACATCGAGGCCTGAAGCACCTGGTGAGATACAGACCCTGCCCAAATGACCTGCCTTTGAAATGTTTTATTTGTTCAGATGCTCTAGAGAAAACTCTGGCCCTGAGCCTCAATAAACGCACATCTCTGGGCTCCCCTGAGCTCAGCTCTGCACCGGTAGCGAGGACACGTTTGGCTTCCCAACACAACGTTACACAAGTCCCCGGGCCTTGATTCTGTGTGTGAAGCGGGACACCAGGCGGTGGCACTTCTGCACACAGACAGTTCACACCTCTGCGAGCCATTGTTTCCTCAGCAGCACCTCAGGGCGTGACACACCGAGTCACACACTCGCTCAGCGGCAGGGGCTGCAACCTCTGAGCCCCGGGAGCATCTGTCCAAGCCCTGTCACCGAGGGGTCCCTGTGGCTGTGAGCTGTGACCACAGGGCCGGCTGTCACTCTGTCGTGAAACGCACCTGCCCAGGCAGATTGCCCTGAAGCTAGCTCTGCCCCAGCAAGGGGCAGAGGAGACTTTGTGGTGCAAATTTGGGGGCAGGTGGTTAAGAGGTTCCTGAGAGAGTCTCCCCCAAGGACCTTAGTGCTCCAGCACCAGACGCCCAGGCAGATCCTGGGCTGAGCTGCTGAGCAGAGGGGAGCTGGGTCTGTCCCATGCCCTGGGGCAGCGCTGGTTGGGGAGGGGGCGGCACTATCTTAGCTCTGCATTTCCTGCGCTTGTGTGGGGTGTTTCATGGCTTGCAGAGTGTCAGTTTTCAACGTTCGGGAGGACAGGTGGCACCGGGAGCCGCTTACACGCTCCTTTGCTGGGACACGTGGCCAAGGGCCTGGGTGAAGGGCTGGGACAGGGGGCCTTTCCCCTCCAGGGCACACAGGCTACAATCTGGCCCCAGAGCTGGGGGACTGGCTCAGTGGGGTAGACAATGGGACATGGGGTGTTTCCCCTCTAGGGAATGTTGGCTTCAATCCCCCTAAGGGCCAAGGACTGACTGTTCTGCCCTCCACCCACCCTGCCAGGTGAGTGCGTCAGTTCTCAGCTCTCTGGCGGGGAGTGGGAGGGACCCCCTCAGACCCCTCCATACTCACAGCCTCCTCCTGTATCCTGAACCACTTTGTTCACCAGATGGATGAAGTCGGCCAGGGAGCGATGGATCACCAGCTCCAGGTCCTGCCACTGCTTCGGGGTCAGGCCCTGCTGGGCCCAGGGCTGCACGAAGCGGATCTTGCAGGTGCCACAGGCCAGGGAGTGGGTCTCCAGGTCGCCCAGCAGGGCCGTCCCCACCGTGTCTGTGGAGCTGGCGTTGTGGAAGACGGTGGTTTTAAGCACCCGGAGGGTGAGAGATGCTGGGGGGAGATGAGGGGAGGCTGGGAGGAGGCGTCAGGAAACAAGTGGAGAACAAAGCGGGTGGGGAGAGAGATTAATGAGTCTCCCGGGCTCCAGGATCTTCCTGCAGACCCCTAACCCGCCTAGCCCTCCTCCTTTACCCCCAGCCAGGGTCACTAGCCCAGCATGGTGCTGCCCACCCTGGCTTTAGGATTACACCATCCACATCGGCCCCAGTAGGAAAAAAGGGCAGGGGGGCCCCACTCACCGGCCAGGGCCCCCCATGCCCAGGGGAGCAGCAGAGGGAGCAGCATCCTGGCAGGGGAAGGGAGATCCGGGCTGTTGCAGGTGTCAGGGCAGCGGGACGAGGGACCCGGGGTCGCCCACATGCTCGTTCCTATCTAGTGCACACGCCTCTCTGCCCACTTCTCTCTTTCTGTGTCTGTGTCTGCGCAGACCTGTCCCCGCAGCTGCCAGCCCCGAGCCAATCAGGGCAGGGTGAGTCGGGGAGCGGGGGCAGCGCGGGAGGGGGATCCCGGCAGCAAGGTCAGAAGCAGGCCCTGTCCCAGGGTCAGTGTGTGTGAGACGCCCCCCATCCATCTCCTCCAGCCTGGGGTGCCGCTGCTCCCAGCCCAGCCCCTAGCGCCGCCCTGGGGCAATGGGGAACCCCGACTGCCCGGGCAGAGCCCCCTGCTGCCCCCGCCCCACCCCCTGCAGCCCAGCCCCTAGCGCCGCCCTGGGGCAATGGGGAGCCCTGACTGCCCAGGGAGAGCCCCCTGCTGCCCCCCCCCCGCAGCCCAGCCCCTAGCGCCGCCCTGGGGCAATGGGGAACCCCGACTGCCCGGGCAGAGCCCCCTGCTGCCCCCGCCCCACCCCATCACCTGCAGCCCCTAGTGCCACCCTGGGGCAATGGGGAGCCCTGACTGCCCGGGGACAGCGCTCCCCGCTGCCCCCCCTCGCTCCCTGCAGCCCAGCCCCTAGCGCCGCCCTGGGGCAATGGGGAGCCCTGACTGCCTGGGCAGAGCCCCCTGCTGCTCCCCCCACCCCGCAGTCCAGCCCCTAGCGCCGCCCTGGGGCAATGGGGTGAGTCCTGACTGCCAGGGGACAGCGCCCCTGCTGCCCCCGCCCCGATCCCTGCAGCCCAGCCCCTAGCGCCGCCCTGGGGCAATGGGGAGCCCTGACTGCCCGGGGACAGCGCCCCCTGCTGCCCCCCCTTGCTCCCTGCAGCCCCTAGCGCCACCCTGGGGCAATGGGGAACCCCGACTGCCCGGGCAGAGCCCCCTGCTGCCCCCGCCCCGCCCCATCACCTGCAGCCCCTAGTGCTGCCCTGGGGCAATGGGGAGCCCTGACTGCCAGGGGACAGCGCCCCACTCCCACATAGGGCCAGATTTGTACATAGGCAAATTAGGCAGGTATCCAGGATTCAAATCTGGAGTGAGACCCAAAACTGTTGAGCCAGCGCCCTGGAGGGAAGGAGGCTGGGCAGCCGCAGACAGACCCCACGTGTCCTGCTGGAGGATGCCACATACTGTCCCTGTATCTCCACCAGGTTCGGCTCCAGGCCCCAGCATGCCAAGCGCATGCCTGGGGCGGCAAGCCGCGGGGGGCGCTGTGCCGGTCGCCGTGAGGGTCGCAAGCAAGTTGCCTTCGGCGACACGCCTGCAGAGGGTCCACTGATCCCGCGGCTTCGCAGACCTCCCGCAGGCGTGCTGCCGAAGGCAGCCTTCCTGCCCTGCTTGCGGCGGCAAAATGCCTAGAGCCGCCCCTGATCTCCACCGTGGAGCAGGCACAGCGGGTCCCCGCATGGCGAGACAGCAGGAGACCTGGGGGAGCAGCCCCCTGAGAGCGCAGCGAGGTGACTGCAATGGGGTTCACAGCGTTTTGCAGGCGGTTGTTGTACCACGTGTGCTCTGCAATGCTGATGCTGGGGCTTGTCTGCTTTTGCAGCAGGGGCTTTGCTATTTTGCCTTGTGTGGTTTAGGGTCGACACTGGAGCTCAGAGGCAGCACACAGATGACCCTCCTGTAACACACCAGGTGTTCGGTCCCTGGCTATTAGTGACAATAAGACGACGCAGGCTGGCTAGTTCTGCAGTATCACTTGTTAGCACCAGGGCCGTGCACATTCTGGTTTCTCACCATTTCCTCACGCGGTTTCATGTTTGCGCTGACAGTTAACTGCCAGGCAAGCCAATACCACTAGCCCCTGTTGCAGAGAGAAGGAAATGGGGAGGTGCCGTGACCTGCCCAGGTCATGACACCTGCAGAACCCAGGTGTCCTGCTCCAGTCTGGCGGGGTGGCTGTAACGCCGTCCCGGCCGGCCCTGCGCTGGAGGCCCTGCCGGCCTCTCATTGCACGCCCTTGCTCTCCCAGGGGAACCCTTCTGCCAGGCAGTCGGCAGCAAGGCGACCAGGTTCCACATCTCGGGGTTCCCCTTAACAATACAGCCCGGAACCGGCTCAAGCCCCCCCAGATGGGAAACGTTCTGAGGGAATAGGGGGCTGGGGGTTGGTTTTGGCGGGAAAAACTGGTTCAGTCTGGTTTGAGCCAGGGAAATCCAGTGTCTTTAACAGTAAACAAGTCTGCTAACAAAGATGGAGTCCGAGATGACATACTCCATATTGGATTTCATTAAAGCCAGTGACTTACATAACCTTTACCTTGGACACACTATTAAAACAGCTAATTGAACACATGTAAACAGTCCCAACACAGTGTGACGGAGCAGGGGAGTTACACTGGGGATGGGAAGGAAGCTCCCTGAGCTGTAACCTGAGCCAGGAGCGGGGTGGGAGAAGTGACTCCTGCCGGAGACTGGACAAAGGGGGAGGAGCAGAGGGGAGGGGGGAGAAAGCGAGGAGAGGATTTTTTTAGTTTCAGTTTGGGCTGGGTGGGGCAGCGCAGGGAACCCCAAGCTGGGGTCTACGCTCCCTGAACCCCCAGAAGGATTTGATTGAGGGGTCCTGGTTGTGCCTCCAAGCTCGGCTGTAGCCTGCGTTCCTGTTCTCCAATAAACCTTCCGTCTTACTGGCTGGCTGAGGGCTTGGCTACACTGGTGATGGGGTTACAGCGCTGCAACTTACTCACTGTCCACACTTGCAGGGCACATACAGCGCTGCATCTCCCTGGCTGCCGCGCTGGCCGTACTCCTGCTCTGCCTGGGGTATAGGGATTGCAGTGCTGGCGATGCAGTGCTGCTCCGCAAGTGTGGCCACCAAAAGCGCTGTAATTGGCCTCCGGGGTATTTGGAGGTATCCCAGAATGCCTGCTCAGCCACTCTGCTGTTCTGTTGTGAACTCCGGGCTCCCTCCCGGCTGCGTATCTAAAAAACAAACACAGCTCCTGTTTGCTGAGCAGAGGCAGGCAGGGGGATTGCTTTGGAATTTCACAGCTGTTTGCTTGAGGAGAGAAGCAACACGGCGGGGGGGGGGGTGTCCGTTTTGGAGCAGCTGCTTATCTGGTCTGACGGCTATTTAGGAGTGCATAATTTGCATTTAGTGAATAAGAGAGGGGTGGGGGAAAGGTCAAAATGATTGCAGGTTGGTGCTGTGTATCTTCCAGTCCTTAGAACTTGCAAGGCAGGGAGCTGACACAGTGTCAGCTCCAAAACTCCACTCTCTCTGTCTCCCCCACGCTCCCTGTCACACTCCACCCCACCCCCCTCTTTTGACAAGCACGTTGCAGCCACTTGAACGCTGGGATAGCTGCCCACAATGCACCACTCCCAACAGCGCTGCAAATGTGGCCACACTGCAGCGCTGGTAGCTGTCAGCGTGGCCACACTGCAGCGCTTTCCCTACAGAGCTGTACGAAGACAGCTGTACCTCCCAGCGCTGCAGACCTGCAAGGGTAGCCAAGGCCTGAGAGTCACTGTGAGTCCCAGGAAGAGGGGTGCAGGGCCCTAACTCCCCGAGACTCCGTGACACACAGCAGTGCCTCTGCATCAGCACTTAGCTCAGTATAACGACGTCGCTCAGGAGCATGGATTAGTCCCAAGTCATTTCTAGTGTAGAGCTGGTCTTAGACAGAATCTCCCCCACTGCATAGAACCTCTGCTCCCACCCTCTTTCCCGTCCCATAGGGATTTGGCACCCCCACCGCCTGCTTAGCGAGTGCAGTGCCAGGTCTGCTAAGCACAGATCTGCTGCCCTTTACTTATGGATAACAACATTGCAGGACCCCTGCATTCAAATGTAATTGTTTTTATTAAAGCTATGCTATAATTATCTCATAGAAAGAGTGTGTATCCATCTGGGTGTGGTGCTTAAATTAATCAAATGTACAAAGTTTGGTTTAAAAGTCATAAAACACAATCTGTAATATCCCAATTAAGGTTCGTGCATTTAAACATCAGCACCCAACTCTTTGGGTACATCACTCCTAAGAAGTTATGCTAAGAGTGGCTTGTGGAAAGGAAATGCAGCAGTGCGTGTAGCTTGTCCCTTGGTAATTGAGAATTTAGGGTCAGGTGTCCCCCTGGGCAGGATTTCAGTTACTTTCACCAGCCAGACCTGATCACCTTGGCAAGGCCGCTCTGCCTGCTGAATACCGAGGCAGGTGTGTTAATGCAAACACGGGCTGGTCCTGAAGTCTAGGTGCCAGGGGAAAGCTCATTCAGACCCGGTTCACACAACCTGCACAGAAGCAAAATGTGCCCATAGGCAGGACTCTGTCTAGAGTGTTTTCCTCCCCGGACGGGGTATTGGTGAGCGGGTGGCGGATGCTGGCAGTGACCTGTGTGACCAGCCCCTCACCTGTTAGAGAGGGAGCAGGAGAAGCCAATGGGAGTGAGCGAGGAACAAGGGCTCCCTAAAGCTGAGTAAGGAAGTGGCTTCCCCATGTCTGCTCTCCTGTTTTGTCTAAGGAACCTGTGTTGTACCCAGCCCGCAGCACCGCTCCTCTGAACCTGCCGGTAACTAGGGCCTGTTCCAGGGATCCCCATCTGCCAAGGCTGCTGGGCTGCATTTTGACCTGCATGTTATTACATGTTTTTTTTCATGCTTTAGCAAAAAGGGCAGCAGCTTGGAGAGTAGCATAAGTAAGTGTCAGAATTCAGGGTCAGGAGTTCATTGATTTCTGCTGCGTTTCTCAAGTGAGTTTGGTTTTGAAAAGGGGAAGTGGATTTGTTTCGGAACGAGAGGGGCACTGACTGATTTTCAGGCACTTCACACTGTGTCTGCAACTCCCTGCCGGTCCAGGAGTGTGTGGGACTAGTGAGGAGACCTGGAGGGAAGGCAAGAGGGCACATCTGTAGCTCACTCTGAATGGTCTGATTCAGGAACCAGGGGCTGGGATTAGCCCCACACTTCTTGGGCATGGGCTGAGAGAGGGGCAGGAAGTTCCTCGGTCGCTGGAACACTTCCTTTGTGCCAGAAGGGGAAGCTGAAGTCAATTGTGGTGAATCAAAATTCGAGTGAAATCCTCCAGTGTCACTGTGTCATGGCCTCACTGGGGACTCGTTTCCTGGGCCACTGGCCCCATCCCAGAGCCGTCACCTTTCTTAGTCCTGGGGCAGGTGAGGAGTCCTGCCGCCGGGAAGATCAGCCCCAGCACGAAGTCCCTGACCCCCGTCAACATCTTGCTCCTGGCGGAGTCAGACTGCGCCACTGTGAAAACAGGAACACAGGTGGTTTGGGCTGAGCCCGGCCTCTCTTTGCCTTTGTAATAATGTCCCTGCTCTCTGCCCCCAGGGGCTCTGACCCAGGCCCATCCCCCGAGAGCTGCCCCTGTGGGCTCAGGGGCTGCCCCATACCCAGAGGCTCTTACCCCAGTGCACGGCGATGGGGTCCTGCAGGCTGATGTGCTTCACCTGGCAGGTGTAGACGTCCCCGCGCTGGGGGCTCATCTCCAGCATCACCAGGATCTGGAAGGTCCAGTCTCCGTTCTGGAGCAGCTCCGTGGATACCACCCCGGCCGTCTGCTCCTGCCCGTTCTTCAGCCACTTGATCTCGATCCCCACTGTCCCAGTGGGGGGTCTCTGTTCACCTTCGGGCTCCATGCAATGAGCCAGGTGGGTTCTCAGCACCCTCAGTGTCACCAGCCGAGCCTCAGCCCCGGGACCCAACCAGCCCCCAGAGCTGCTCCACAGGGAAGGGGCCAGCAAAACCCACCCGGACCAAGAACTTCCCTGCCCAGCTCTGAGCACCAGCCCCCCGGATGCTGCTCATCACCCTGGGGGGCACCCCCAGGCAAGGGGCCAGGCACCATCGGGCTCAGCTGCCCCCTTCCCCGAGTGTAGTGGGGAGAGGAGGGGACACAGGGTCCCAGCAGCCGCAGCTGGGCCAGGGTCAGGCATGGACAGGGCAGGAGTGAAGGGAAGCAGGGGAGATGCCAGGCAGTTGGGTTAATTTAACCCTTTTGGTGCTGTCTCTGCCTGATCCACTCTGCCCCTCACAAGCCACCATGCAGGCGAGGGGCACAGACCCCTGGGCAGAGGGGGGCCCAGAGGATGGTGCAAGGGCGCCTCCCAGTGGACAGTCTCGGGAATGAAGGTGCTGCCCCTGTCCAGGAAAGGCTGGCTCCTGCCCCAGACGCCCCCTGCCCCAGACGCCCCTTTCGGACTCCTGGATCCCCAGGCTGGAAGGGACCCTTGTGACCCTCTAGTCTGACCCTGTTCAGAACTGGGGTAGGCTCAGCTGGGCTGGCCCGGGGGCCGATGGAAGCTGGAAGCCCGAAGTCTGCCCCTCCGAGCACCAGCGGAGCCCCAAAAGCACCCACGGGGGGATTAGTCACTGGGCCAAAGGGGCCTGTGTGCACAATTGGGGGGACCCCAAAAAAGGGTGCTTGGGCCCCGACCCTGCTCCCCGCAGGTGGAAGGGGTGGGGAGGAACCTCTAGCAGCACCATGGGCTCGCGGGCTGCTGCTGGGCTCGTGGCACTCAACAGCCTGGCCGGGGGTAAGGGTGGGTGCCGGGCTGGTCACAGCCCCAGGGACTCACTGGGGCCCAGCATGGTGGTTAGTTCCCTGGGGAGTTGCGGGGACCCCCCCGGGGCAGAACACGCTCACACACAGACACACACAGAGCATCCCGCAGGCCAAGGGGCCCACCTGCTGGTGGGGGGGGGCGCAATATGTGTCACACCCGGGCGTGTGCAGGGGGCTGTACAGGGAATGGGGCCCTTCCCACACAGACCCAGCGGTGAGCACAGGAGCCCCACAGACCCTGCCGGGAGGGCAATATGTGTCACACCCGGGCGCGTGCAGGTGGCTGTACAGGGAATGGGGCCCTTCCCACACAGACCCCGCGCTGGGCGCATGGGCCCCACAGACCCTGCCGGGAGGGCAATATGTGTCACACCCGGGCGTGTGCAGGTGGCTGTACAGGGAATGGGGCCCTTCCCACACAGACCCCGCGCTGGGCGCATGGGCCCCACAGACCCTGCCGGGAGGGCAATATGTGTCACACCCGGGCGCGTGCAGGTGGCTGTAGAGGGCCAGGGTCCTTCCCACACAGACCCTGCGCTGGGAACAGGGGCCCCACAGACCCTGCCGGGGGGGCAATATGTGTCACACCCGGGTACGTGCAGGTGGCTGTAGAGGGCCAGGGTCCTTCCCACACAGACCCTGCGCTGGGAACAGGGGCCCCACAGACCCTGCCGGGGGGGCAATATGTGTCACACCCGGGTACGTGCAGGTGGCTGTACAGGGCCGGAGTCCCTCCCACACAGACCCCGCGCTGGGCACAGGGACCCCACAGACCCTGCCGGGGGGGCAATATGTGTCACACCCGGGTATGTGCAGGTGGCTGTACAGGGCCGGAGTCCCTCCCACACAGACCCCGCGCTGGGCACAGGGACCCCACAGACCCTGCCGGGGGGGCAATATGTGTCACACCCGGGCGCGTGCAGGTGGCTGTAGAGGGCCAGGGTCCTTCCCACACAGCCCCTGCGCTGGGAACAGGGGCCCCACAGACTCTACCGGGGGGCAATATGTGTCACATGCGGGCACGTGCAGGGGGCTGTACAGGGACAGGGTCCTTCCCACACAGACCCTGCGCTGGACACAGGGACCCCACAGACCCTGCCGGGGGGGCAATATGTGTCACACCCGGGTATGTGCAGGTGGCTGTACAGGGCCGGAGTCCCTCCCACACAGACCCCGCGCTGGGCACAGGGACCCCACAGACCCTGCCGGGGGGGCAATATGTGTCACACCCGGGTATGTGCAGGTGGCTGTACAGGGCTGGAGTCCCTCCCACACAGACCCCGCGCTGGGCACAGGGACCCCTGTCACAGAGTCCCCGGGCGATGCTCTGGAACTCCTCCCCACCAAGCCAGGCAGGACTTTGGGGAGCCTCCTCTCCCTTGGAGCAGACTTGTTCAGGGCAAGAAGCTCCCACGGCTTCAGCTCCTGGGTCTCTCCTTGGAGCATTCAGCATCCTCTGCCCCTCCGTGCGCTTCCCACAGCGAGTCCACCCCAGCGGGGTCCTGGGGGGGCCCCGGGTTCTGCACCCCCACTTTGCAGTCAGACGTGACTCTCAGCCAGCCAGTAAAACAGAGGTTTATTCGATGACAGGAACAGGGTCTAAAACAGAGCGTGTAGGTACAGAGAACCGGACCCCTTGGCCTGGTCCATTCTGGGGGTCAGTGAGCCAGACCCCCCACATCTGCCCTCACTCCTCGTCCCCAGCCAGCTCCAGACTAACAACCCCCTCCAGCCCCTCCTCTCTGCTCAGCCCCTTTCCCGGGCCAGGAGGTCACCTGATCCCTTTGTCTCCAACACCTTCAGCTGGCACCTTTGCAGGGGGGGGGCCCAGGCCATCTGCATACGTGCTCACGCGGCCCCGCCCCTGCCCTGGCCAGCCCCAGCTGTTCCACCACGCGAGCCCCCGCCAGGTCCAGGGCTGAGCCCGGCCTGCCCGGTCTGCAGGGGCTGCAGCTGGAGGGGGGCGGGAGCCTTTGTAGAGCCGCCTGCTGATGGGGGGGGGGCACAATTTGAAGGCCCCCCCACGCCCGTCTTCGGCTTCCCCGGGGCCCAGCGCTGCTGAGCTCAGAGCCCAGCATGGGGCCCCTCCCTGTACAGCCCCCAGCCCGGGCCTGGGTGTGACACATATCACCCCCCCCAGCAGGGTCTGTGGGGTCCCTGTGCCCAGCGCGGGGTCCGTGTGGGAAGGGCCCTGTCCCTGTACAGCCCCCTGCACACGCCCGGGTGTGACACATATTGCCCCCCCGGCAGGGTCTGTGGGGTCCCTGTGTCCAGCGCAGGGTCTGTGTGGGAAGGACCCTGTCCCTGTACAGCCCCCTGCACGTGCCTGCATGTGACACATATTGCCCCCCGGTAGAGTCTGTGGGGCCCCTGTTCCCAGCGCAGGGTCTGTGTGGGAAGGACCCTTGCCCTGTACAGCCCCCAGCCCGGGCCTGGGTGTGACACATATTGCCCCCCCGGCAGGGTCTGTGGGGTCCCTGTGCCCAGCGCGGGGTCTGTGTGGGAAGGGCCCTGTCCCTGTACAGCCCCCTGCACACGCCCGGGTGTGACACATATTGCCCCCCCCCAGCAGGGTCTGTGGGGCCCCTTGGCCTGCGGGATGCTGTGTGTGTGTGTGTGTGTGTGTGTGTGTGTGTGTGTGTGTGTGTGTGTGAGCGTGTTCTGCCCCGGGGGGGGTCCCCACAACTCCCCCGGGAACTAACCACCATGCGGGGCCCAGGCGAGTCCCTGGGGCTGTGACCAGCCCGGCACCCGCCCTTGCCCCTGACGCCGCGCTGAGCTCATGGCAAGGTGCTACTCGCAGCCGGGCGTCTCAGCGGCTCTCTCTGCAGCCCAACACAGCGGGGACAATTCACCCTGTGTTCCTCCAAGGCCCAGGCCCCGCAGCCGCCCCCAGAGGGAAAGCGCCGGCCAAATGGCACGACAGCGACCCCAGGGCTGCCGAGTCCCTGAATGCAGCGCACGGTGCTCAGAGCAGGCGAGATGTCACCAGGGCTCCCAGCGCCTAGCGTGGTGATTTGTACGTCAGCAGCACCGACGGGCCCTAAGGATGGGCTGGGCGCGCTGGGCACTGCACGGACATGGAGCCAGCAGACGGTCCCTGCCCCAGTCACCTCACAGACTGCGGGCTGTGTGTGTCTGTGTGTGTGTGTGCGCTTGTGTCTATGTCCCCATCTCCTGGCACAGAAGGCCCCAGTCATCTCACAGACTGCAGGCTGTGTGTGTGTCTGTGTGTGTGTGTGGGTGTATGTGTGTACCCGTAAACATCCCCATCTCCTGGCACAGAAGGCCCCAGTGACCTCACAGACTGCAGGCTGTGTGTGTGTCTGTGTGTGTGGGTGTGGGTGTATGTGTGTACCCGTAAACATCCCCATCTCCTGGCACAGAAGGCCCCAGTGACCTCACAGACTGCAGGCTGTGTATGTATGTGTGTGTGTGTGTGTCTCTCTGTGTGTGTCTGTGTGGTTAGTACACGTAAAGATCCCCATCTCCTGGCACAGACGGCTCCAAGGGCATTTGCTGGATGCTGCCTGCCAGAAGCTGGGCCTGGCTGACCGGGGCTGGGTCCCTGGATAATCGCCCTGTTCTGTTCATTCCCTGCGAGGCGCCTGGCACTGGCCAGTGTCGGCAGACAGGACACGGGGCTAGCGGGACCCTTAGTCTGACCCGGTGTGCCCATTCCTAGGATTGTTGGTATTTTCCTACCCTGGATAGAACTGTTATGATCCACCCCACGCAGCGTGGGGCACTGGCCCCCCCGGTGCTGGCTGGTACCGGTACCTGGGCTTGGAACTGACGAGATTTTTTATTGGTAAATGTCAGTAAAGGTTGATTCTGCCCCCCGCCCCCGGGATGCTGCAGGGTTTGCCTCTCGGAGCCGGACACAGGCTGGGAGCTGTGAACTGGCTGTGCTGGGGGGAGACAGGAAATAGCTGATGAGCATCGGACGGGTTTGTCCTGTGTGTCAGACACCCCCCAGGAGGGAGAGGGCTGCCCCTGATTGCTGAGGGCCTGAGCTGTGAAGGGAAGTGGTGGGGCAGCCCCCACGCTGGGCCTGGAGCAGGGCCAGGCCCCATGGCTGAGGGCCGAGGGGGAAGAGCAGCCCCCCCACCCCGCAACTCCTGGGTGGGGAGAACAGCACTGAACCAGACCCCATCCCAGCACCCCCCAACCCAGCAGGGGCGTCTCCAGGGGCTTCACAGCCTTTCTCTGGAGAAGACGGGTGCAATGGGGCTCCCATGGGGCAGAGGCTCCCTATGGCCTGGGCAGTGCCCTAGCTGGGATCCCTGGTGGTTTTCTGCTCTGGGTGCCCCCTTGGCACCATGAGTTCACAGGCCCCGAAGGTGTCGCCCCACGGCTAAGTTACGTCTCCCCCAGGCCTTCCCGGCTCAGCACACACACCCCCCCACCACGCTGGCTCGGAGGTCTCCTGCTCGGCACACACCCAGGGCTGCCCAGCTGCCCATGGCCCAGCGGGTTCCTGCCCAGACAGCCTCTGTGCCCCTGGCCTCTGCGACCCACCCAGGGACCCCAGCACCCACCCACCAGCTGCTCCAGCACCCACCCAGCCACCCTTGGCACCTCTTCAGCACCCTTCCCAGACCTCCACAGAGCTGGGGGCTCAGGGTGAGTGGGGGCCAGGGGCCAGCGGGGTTCTGGGGGATGGTGATGATGGGGGAACAGGCAGCCAGGCCCCCTGTCCCCGCTCACGGCTTGGCTGGCCAGTGGGGGACACGGAGACGGTGGCTGGGACACGTCTATACGCCCCTGGCTGTGCCCTAGTGTAGACTCTGCCTGTGGGGAGGGAAGAGGTGTTTCAGGCAATGGCAGAGCGATGGCTCTCGGGGTGCCCAGGACGGTGGGGTGTGGAATTCGTCCCCCCTCCCGCAGCCCCAAACACCGGCTCCCCCTCCTTCACCCCCTGCAATGCAGGGCCCACAGCCCCCCATGCCAGCCCTGTCTGTCCCTCCCCTGGGGGACAGGAGGCGGGGTCAGGGCTGTGGCCAGGCTCTGGGACACCCACTCCTGAGCCAGGGGTGGGGGCGATGGGGAGACCCGGGTGCTGACTCTGCACAAAGGGCCCGTCTCTGCGTGCCCCGCGCCCCCGACCCCAGCCCTGCTCCGAGCGCACTAGCAGGGGCCGCAGCCCCGGGTGTGCGATCCAGAGTAGACGGGTCCTCTCTGTGCCGCTCCCCTCCCGGCAGCGGGGGCGGGTCCATGGGCTGCTCCCCGCCCCCCCGGGGGTTGGGCTTCCTGGGTCAGCGCCGCTGCAGCATCCGTGCTGGTCCCTACCCGTGCTCCCGGCCCGGGCGCGGGGAGCCCGGGGGCCGCGCTGGGCTGGAGTCGCCCCTGGGCCGGGCAGCGCCGAGCTCCGCCTGGGGTGGGAGCTGCTGCGCCGGGGCCGGCTGGTGCGGGAGGGGCCGGGCTGGGCGCTGCAGGACCGCGGGCGGGGGGAGGTGTGGGAGGGCAGGAGGGGATGGGGGCAGTACGGGAGGGGCCGGGCTGGGCGCTGCAGGACCGCGGGCGGGGGGAGGTGTGGGAGGGCAGGAGGGGATGGGGGCAGTACGGGAAGGGCCGGGCTGGGCGCTGCAGGACCGCGGGCGGAGAGTGGGTCGTGGGGGCTGGGAGAGGCAGGGAGAGGACAGGAGGGGATGGAGGGCCGTGGTGGGGGGAGGGTGCAGACCCCCATCCAGCAATGGGGCAGGAGCAGCAGGCAGGGGGTGACTAAGATCTGAACATCCCACAGCCCTCCCAAAGCCCCCCCCACCCCGTCCCCCCACCCCATTCTGGGTGTCTGAAGTGGAGACAGTGAGACCCCAGAGGCTGTGGTATCCCCCTCCCTGCCCCTGGGTCAGCCTCATGGGCCCATCCTGCCCGGTGTCCTGCCCCATCCCCATCCCCAGGCCCCGGGTCAGGCCACAGAGCTGGGTTCAAATCATGGGCCGTTCCCTGTAGCAGATATTCTCCTGCTGCGTCGCATGCCCTGATCTCACCTGTCCCGGCCCCGAGCAGGATTTCTGATCCTGGGCCGGACGCGCTGTCCCGGATGGAGCGAGGGGCAGAGCCGGAGGTCCCAGGTCCCCAGGGCGCTCAGGAGACCCCGAGAGACGCCCACACAGGTGAGGAGTCACTTAAACCAGCTCGAAAATTCCCCCCCTCCCCCGGCTTCCTGGGGCCTTTAAATCCTGGGCAGTAACAGAAGGGGCTTTACGGGCCGGACAGGGGCTGCCCCGGCCCCCTGGCTTTCCCCAATCTCATTTTATGTTTGTAAATATTTTTCGCTGCCCTGCTTCTGGGCAGATGCTGCTGCGGGCGCGAAGAAAACAGGCTGGGGTTAGGACATGCGGTTCCTTCGCTCTTCCGACAGTGACTCTCGCCTGGCGGTGCCCTGCAGCCAGCGCGGGCAGGGAGGGGATTTCAGGAGGGGGGGAGTAAATGCAGCTGGGGGGTTAATTCTGTATTGAGGGCAAAGCAGCTCATCAGATTAGATTAAACCCCAGGCTGCCGTCCCCCTCCACATGCACGTTTACAGAGGTGTGTTTACGTGCATAGTACAAGGCAGTGGGACACAGACTCACACGCAGTGTCTCACGAAATCTCACCACAACACCCAATATCTACCACCTTACGCTCAGTTCTTTGTTGGATCTTATGACCTGAGTTCCCAGCCCCGCCGCCTTCTTTCCCATTTCTGTGCCTCGGTCTCCCTGTTGTTAGGCAGATCATGCACCGCGAACCATCTTTGCACAGTGCTTTGCGACCTCCAGAGGAACAGCTGCTATGGAGGCCCGGAGCAGTAACATCATCACTGCAAAGGCCTCGTGTACACCCCAGGCCTCAGCCCAGGTTTTGACCTCGCTACGTTCCTCGCTTTTTTCGTTTTGTACCCCATGAAGAACAATAACGATTTGTGTGACGTGAGCATCTAGCCCGGCCTGAGCTCAGGAGCCCATTGTGCTCGGAGCTGGACATACACCTAGCGAGAGACAGTCCCGGCCCCAGGGACCCGGCCGTGTGAACGGCCAGCGAGAGGAGGGGTGTGAGGGCAAACAGAAGCCCAGCGAGAGGACGTAGCAGCCAGTGGTGGAGCTGGGAATAGAGCCCGGGAGTCCAAAGGTGGAGGAGTGACTTGATCATGGTGTTTAAGTCCCTGGGAGGGGGGGAAAATAGCAGCTACTAAAGGGATCTTTGTCCAGGTCCGTTCTGGCCGTAAGCTCTGTGAGTCTGACCCACCAGACCGCGCAGCCCCTCAGCACCCATCACACCGGTGATTCCCCTGGGGTGACGCCTGGGGGTCGCGCTGACGCTGACTAGTCACCCAGCGTCTCAGGCCGGCTGTGCCCGGTACCCGGCAGCGTGGTGCCTTTCATGGATCGCTCCCACCCCCGCCCAGCCGACGTCCTGGGACTTGCAGGGGCATTTTCTACGTACATTTTGAAAGTGCTGACATCTGCGCGTGAAGCTGAACCGCGGGGACGCTTCCCGTGCTCCTGTTGGGGTGTGGGGAACCTGGCGGCCACTCGCTGCAGCAAAGGAGACGGGTTTGGTCCCATCCCTAGACCCTGCACTATCTGTCCATCCGCCCCTGGATCCTAGTGTACCCAGTCGACCCCCCCAACCCTGGGAATAGCTCCAAGTCCTCCCTCCCCTGGCGCTCAGAGCCCCTGCAGGCCCTCAGAGTGAAATTGACCTGATTTGTCAGTGTCACAGCAGCCCACAGGAAACTGCCCTGAAAATGGCCAGTGTCTTCTCAATTTCCTGCTACTGGGGATCTCAGCGGCACCAGAGCTGCCTGTCTGCAGACTCAGGAAGGCTGTGCAGCCTCATCTGGCTCCTTACAAAACCAAAAGCCAGAAATGAGAGCTTGAATCCTGCGGGAGTTCCCAGCCTGGGGCCTCCCCTCCCGCCAGGGGCAGTCAGAGCAGCCGGGGGGGGGGGTTACACCTCGGGTTTGTTCCCCTTTCCTGAGGAGTCCAGTGCAGGAGTGACGGGTGTCTGGATTCTCTCTTTCTTCCAGCGCGTGGGAACGAGGAGGTGACTCAGCCAGGGGTGGCGCATGAGACGCTGCCAGGAGGATCCGGAGGGGACATGTCCAGGAGTCCGGAGCCGGGGAAAGCCTCCGAGGGGCAGCAGGGGAACCTCACGGAGGAGAGTGGGGGTGAACCCGCTCCCCACGGGGGCGACACAATGGACCCGAGTGAAGCCACGGCCCGGCCAGGGCGACTCTACACCTGCCCGGAGTGCGGGAAAAGCTTCATGCAGAGCTCGCACTTCATCCGGCACCAGACGGTGCACACGGGCGAGCGGCCCTACCAGTGCGCGGACTGCGGGAAGAGCTACCGGCAGAACTCGGACCTGGTGAGCCACCGCCGGCTCCACACGGGCGAAGAGCCCTACCACTGTGCCGAGTGCGGGAAGCGCTTCCGCCAGAGCTCGGAGCTCATCATCCACCAGCGCAGCCACACGGCCGAGGCCCCCTACCCGTGCCCCGAGTGCGGGAAGCGCTTCCGCCGCAGCTCGCACCGCCTGGCCCACCAGCGCACCCACACCGCCGAGCGCCCCTGCAAGTGCCCCGACTGCGGCAAGGGCTTCCGCACCAGCTCGGACGTGGCGCAGCACCGGCGCACCCACACGGGCGAGCGCCCCCACCAGTGCCCGGACTGCGGCGAGCGCTTCAGCGTGCGCTCCACGCTGGTCAACCACCGCCGGGTGCACACGGCCGAGCGGCCCTTCGCCTGCGCCGAGTGCGGGAAGCGCTTCACCCAGAGCTCCACCCTCAACCGGCACCGGCGCATCCACGTGGGCGAGCGGCCGTTCCGCTGCCTGGAGTGCGGCAAGAGCTTCAACCGCAGCTCCAACCTGCTGACGCACCGGGTGCTGCACACGGGCGAGCGCCCCTTCCGCTGCCCCCGCTGCCCCAAGAGCTTCAACCAGCGCGCCAACCTGCTGACCCACCAGCGCACCCACACGGGCGAGCGCCCCCACCAGTGCCCCGGCTGCGGCAAGCGCTTCAGCCAGAGGGCCAACCTGCTGGTGCACCAGCGGCTGCACGCGGGGGACTGACCCCGGCCGGCCTCCCGGGCGCTCTAACCAGCCGCCCGCTCGCTGGCCTCGGGGGTGGCCGATCGGGGACTCCTCCAGCTCGGCAGCCCCCGGCAGTCCCGACCAGCTCTTCCATCCGCCAGCCCGGCGTAGGGGGACGGAGTGAATGGGCCGAAGGTGTTAACATAACCCAGCCACTGTCCACTGTTACACAGTGTTAATCACGGGCCGGGGTGGGGTGCAGAGACCGCTGCCCGCTCAGCGCCAGGGCACGCACCGTCAGCAGCCTGGGAACCGTTTCGTAACGACGCAGCACAGGAGGCCGAGCCGGTAAAGCCTTTGCAGTGTGAAGTACGAAGCCAGCCAGGCTTTCCCTGTCACAGCGTCCGTGGTCCCAGTCCCGGTCCCATCCACCGGAGAGAGGAAAGGCCCTTTGAGCGTCTCCTGGGTGCCTCAGAGCTGGCAGTGACGGGACAGGAGAAGGGAGTGGAGACGGGCTGGAGCCAAACGTCTGATCCTGTTCAGCCCAGGTGTTGTCTGGGCTTTGGCTGGAGGTGGGAGAGGTGGCCGTGTCCTGTGGGTCCCACTCACTGGCCTGGGCTGGGTTCTCAGGGTTGAGATCCCAGGGGATGGGGGTGGCAGCCAGGATGGGGAAACTCACTTCAGGAGACCCGTCTGGTTGTGTTGTTTTCCCCCCAAAGTCTCTTTCTTTAAGGCCGCATGAAGGGGGGTGGGGGAGGCAGCCTGGCCCAGCCTCTCATCGTTATGTTCACCGAGTAAATGTATTTCCATATGGACAAACTGCATGTAAGTGACTTCGTTCCCCCGTTTTCTTATTTACTACATTCAAGCCTTAACACACCCAGTCCCAGGGCCGTAGCAATCAGCCTCTTCGGTTCAATAATTCAGGCTCGGGCTGGGTTTTGTCACCTGTCTGTAACATCCGTGACTCAGGATAACCTGACTGCCTTTTCGTGGTTACTTCTCAGGCAGGCTGAAGTTATAAACCTGATTGTCCCATCAGGTCCCTGGGCTAATGACCTGACCCTCCCTCCGGAAATCCCTCGGCCGGGGGGCTGCAGGGTCTGTGTCGCTCTGTCCCGTACCCCGTCATTCCCAACAATTACAGCGGGATCCCATGTATCCGATTGAACTGGGACCGGGGCCAGACTGGATCATCACAAATCCGGATAATCAGGAGTATGGGCGAAGAGCTTTCTGTCCGTCGTTTGAAGACATGGGGTTGCTTTTAAACTAGCTGGCCCGTCCCGGAAAAGCATTAAATCTTCCCCCTTCTTACCTACGTAAGAGACCATACAAACCCATGGTTCTTGCAAACAGGGTTTTGTTCATTTGTTACCAGGAAAGCCAAGGTGAGTTTTAAACAGTCGTACGGGTATCGAGCATTTGTACACTCCTCACCCTGTAACCCTGAATGGCACAGGGACGTCTGCAAAGTCTGGTCAGCATCCCCCAAGGCACCATCGCTGGTTAGCTGGTTTACACAACGTCACAAACAGAACGATTCTCACGAAATGCAAAACTGATCATCATTACCAGGCATTAAAACATGGCCCCTTCCTTAGATACAGCTCCACGATCTGTCATGTCGCATGTCTCCCGTCCCTGCCGTCCACTCAGTTCTTCACGGGCTCCATCCCCGTCCTTGAGACCTGCTTCCCGCTGTCCCAGGCTGTCGCTGACCGGGCAGTCCCACTAGAACAGGGGACGCCGGCCATTTCTGGACCGCCAGACACGTTTGCCCAGACCCCGAAATCTATTTACTTATTTCATTGTTGGTATTTTTGTTACTGTCTCTGGAATCTGGCCCTTGATGCTACCTTGACCAAGAAATTTGGCCTGGCCCCTCAGTGTGGCAGGGTGGGGGTGTAACCCCAAGGCCCGGGGGGACCCAGAGGCACGGACTGGCCCCCCCCCGTGCGGCAGGGTGGGGGGGTCACCCCAAGGCCCGGGGGGACCCAGAGGCAGGGACTGGCCCCCCCCGTCTGGCAGGGTGGGGGTGTCACCCCAAGGCCCGGGGGGACCCAGAGGCAGGGACTGGCCCCCCCGTGTGGCAGGGTGGGGGGGTCACCCCAAGGCCCGGGGGGACCCAGAGGCGGGGACTGGCCCCCCCGTGCGGCAGGGTGGGGGGGTCACCCCAAGGCCCGGGGGGACCCAGAGGCAGGGACTGGCCCCCCCGTGTGGCAGGGTGGGGGGGTCACCCCAAGGCCCGGGGGGACCCAGAGGCAGGGACTGGCCCCCCCGTGCGGCAGGGTGGGGGGGTCACCCCAAGGCCCGGGGGGACCCAGAGGCAGGGACTGGCCCCCCCGTGCGGCAGGGTGGGGGGGTCACCCCAAGGCCCGGGGGGACCCAGAGGCGGGGACTGGCCCCCCCCGTGCAGCAGGGTGGGGGGGTCACCCCAAGGCCCGGGGGGACCCAGAGGCAGGGACTGGCCCCCCCGTGCGGCAGGGTGGGGGGGTCACCCCAAGGCCCGGGGGGACCCAGAGGCGGGGACTGGCCCCCCCCCGTGCGGCAGGGAGGGGGTGTCACCCCAAGGCCCGGTGGGACCCAGAGGCGGGGACTGGCCCCCCCGTGCGGCAGGATGGGGGGGTCACTCCAAGGCCCGGCAGGACCCAGAGGCGGGGACTGGCCCCCCCCGTGCGGCAGGGTGGGGGTCACCCCAAGGCCCGGGGGGACCCAGAGGCGGGGACTGGCCCCCCCCCGCGGCAGGGTGGGGGGTCACCCCAAGGCCCGGGGGGACCCAGAGGCAGGGACTGGCCCCCCCGTGCAGCAGGGTGGGGGGGTCACCCCAAGGCCCGGCGGGACCCAGAGGCAGGGACTGGCCCCCCCGTGTGGCAGGGAGGGGGTGTCACCCCAAGGCCCGGGGGGACCCAGAGGCAGGGACTGGCCCCCCCCGCGGCAGGGTGGGGGTGTCACCCCAAGGCCCGGGGGGACCCAGAGGCAGGGCCTGGCCCCCCCGTGCAGCAGGGTGGGGGGGTCACCCCAAGGCCCGGGGGGACCCAGAGGCGGGGAATGGCCCCCCCGTGCGGCAGGGTGGGGTGTCACCCCAAGGCCCGGGGGGACCCAGAGGCGGGGACTGGCCCCCCCGTGCGGCAGGGTGGGGGTCACCCCAAGGCCCGGGGGGACCCAGAGGCAGGGCCTGGCCCCCCCGTGCAGCAGGGTGGGGGGGTCACCCCAAGGCCCGGGGGGACCCAGAGGCGGGGAATGGCCCCCCCGTGCGGCAGGGTGGGGTGTCACCCCAAGGCCCGGGGGGACCCAGAGGCGGGGACTGGCCCCCCCGTGCGGCAGGGTGGGGGTCACCCCAAGGCCCGGGGGGACCCAGAGGCAGGGCCTGGCCCCCCCGTGCAGCAGGGTGGGGGGGTCACCCCAAGGCCCGGGGGGACCCAGAGGCACGGAGTAGCCCAAGCTCGCCAGGCCCCCTGGGGCAGGCTGGAATCGCAGGCGGGTCTCCCAGGCGAGCGCCCCGATCCCGGGTACCCGGGTGCCCCGTCCAGCCCCACGTTGCCCCTCAGGCGGGCAGCCCCGGAGCAGGGAGCTGGGGGGGCTGCAGGACTGGGGGCCCCAGCGTGGGGGCGGGGAGCAGCCGGAGCTGGGCGGGCGCGGTGCTTGGTCCTGGTCCTGCTGGTTCCCCCCAGACACGGCCTGTGATTCCGGGAGGTGGGAACCGGCCGGGAGAGGCGGGTCGGGGGGCGGGCCCATGCCCCCCCCATCCCGGGCCCGGTCTCCCCGCCCCGCCCCCCCGGGGGTTGGGCTTCCTGGGTCAGCGCCGCAGCTGCTCCCGGCCCGGGCGGGGGGAGCCCGGGGGCCGCGCTGGGCTGGATCCGCCCCTGGGCCGGGCAGCGCCGAGCGCCGCCGGGGGAGGGAGCTGCTGCGCCGGGCCGGCAGGTGCGGGAGGGGCCGGGCCGGGGGCGCTGCGGGACCGCGGGGGGGGGCGAGGTGTGGGAGGGCGGGAGGGAGAGTGGGGGGACTGGAAGGGAGGAGTGGGGAAGATGGGGGGAAGACGGGGGAGAGTGGGGGGCTGGAAGGGAGGAGTGGGAGGGGATGGGGGCAGTGCGGGAGGGGCCGGGCCGGGGGCGCTGCGGGACCGCGGCCGGGGGGGGGGGCTGGAAGGGGGACAGGAGGGGATGGGGCGAGGGTGCAGACCCCCATCCAGCCATGGGGCAGGAGCAGCAGGCAGGGGGGTGAGTAAGATCCGAACATCCCACAGCCCCCCCTGCCCTCCCAGAGGCCCCCCCCCCCATTCTGCCTGCTGCCCTGGGTGTCTGTAGGGGACAATGAAACCCCAGGGACTGTGGTATCCCCCTTTCTGCCCCCTGTTCAGACCCCCAGGTCCATCCCTCCCGCTATCCAGCCCCCTTCCTGCCCCCTATGTCTGCCCCCAGGTCCATCCCTCCCGCTATCCAGCCCCTTTCCTGCCCCCCCGGGTCAATCCCGCCCAGTATCCAGCCCCCTTCCTGCCCCCTGGGCCCATCCCTCCCAGTATCCAGCCCTCTCCCCATGCCCTGGGTCAGACTGGTCGAGCTCTGTATCTCCCCACCCCCCTCCCCGCGCCCTGGACCAGCCCGAAAAGCGGCTGCGTTAGAATCCTGGACCCTTCCATGTAACAAACGTGGGGCTACGTTCCCAGCCCTGATCTCACCGGTTCCCGTCCCCCGAGCAGGATTTCTCATCCCTGGGCCGGACACGCTCTCCTGGATGGAGCGAGGGGCAGAGCTGGGGGTCCCGGGTCCCCGGGGCGCTGAGGAGACTCCGAGAGACGCCTGCACAGGTGAGGAGTCGCTTAAACCGAGTCGGAAACCAGGGGCGATCCCTCCAGCGTGGGTTGTCATTATTACTATTTGCATTAGCAGAGCTCGTGGGCCTGGACCCCACCGTGCCAGGTGCTGTACGAACCCCAGAGGCTGCCCGCCCTGCAGAGCTCCCAGTCTGACTAGGCCGGACGGGAGGAGAAACGGGCCCACAGAGGGGACACAGCTTGTGCGGGGTCACCCAGCAGCAGGGCCGGGAACAGCTCAGAGCCTCGAACCAGAAGACGGCTGCTGGCTCAGGCTGCCTGTTCTCAGAGACCCCCCGGCAATGGCTTGGGTGCCCTGGCGCCTGGGGTTTGTTCATGTGTCCATCAGGCTAAATAGCCGCTTGGCTGCGCCGACGCAGGGGGCAGAAGGTTTCATTTCTGTACCTCGCCTGGGATGAGATTTTCTCCCACCTCACCTTCTTGCTTTGTGCCGTTATTAAGTTCACTTCAAAAGCACCAGGAGGCAGCGTGGCCTAGTGCGTACTGCACTGGCCTGCGAGTCAGGAGAGCTGGGTTGGGCACTGGTCTGCTGGGTGACCTCGAGCCAGTCGTGTTCCCGCCCCGTGCCTCAGTTTCCCCATTGTACAGATGGGGATAATGACCATGACTTGCTTTGTAGCCAGGGATTATTTTCTTTCTTAAAATCTGTGACAGTTTAAGCCGGTGGGGGCCGCAGGGAGCTCCTGCCGCCAGGTCGCTGCCTGTAAATGTGATGGCCACGTGCTGCAGGAAGGGAGACGTCTCTGGCTAGCCACATCCCAGCTCCTACCCCATCCATCCATCATCCCTAGATCCCAGTGTGTTTGTCTGTCTGTCCGTCCCCCCGGTGAATAGCTCCAAGTTCAGAGCCTCCCAGCAGGGACACAGTGAAATTGACCTGATCTGGATCAGTCTCACAGCAGCCCTGAAACTGACCAGATTCTTACCAATTTCCCTTTGCTGCTGCTGCTGGGGAAGCTCTGGGCAGCAGCCCAGGCACGGGTGCTACCTGTCTGCAGACTCAGGAAGGCAGCACAGCAGCAGTGAACCGTCTCCCCCAGCGGGCGGGCTGGGAACGTCAGTGCATTGATTTTAAATGAGCGCTGAAGCCTGCAGGGGCTCCCGGCTCTGGTCTGTCCCTGAGGGGCAGATTCCCAGCCACAGGGGAACGTTCTTTGGTTTCCCACCCCCCTTTCCGAGCCGAGACTGACCCATGTCTGGATTCTCTCCCAGCAGGCGAGGGGCTGGTGAGCGAGACCGAGGAGAATCCCGAACAGGATGGTCCGGAGCCAGCAGAACTGTATGGGACATTCCCAGGACGTTCCCAGAGTCCTCAGCAGGAAGTGGCCTGCGAGCGCCAGGTTGACAATGCCACGGTGGAGAGACTGGGTGAGTCTGTGCCGTACGGGGCGGATTTCACAGGCCCCCACGGGACTGTGGCCCAGCCCAGAGCCTCCCCGGGAGACAGACTCTTCACCTGCCCCGAGTGCGGGAAGGGCTTCGGGCAGAGCGCCCACCTCATCCGGCACCAGACCGTGCACACCGGGGAGCGGCCCTACAAGTGCCCCGAGTGCGGGAAGGGCTTCAGCCAGAGCTCGGACCTGACCACGCACCGGCGCATCCACACGGGCGAGGAGCCCTACGGCTGTGCCGAGTGCGGCAAGCGCTTTGCCCAGAGCTCCAACCTGATCCGGCACCAGCGCACCCACACGGCCGAGACCCCCTACCGCTGCCCCGACTGCGGCAAGCGCTTCCGCCGCACCTCCCACCTGGTCATGCACCAGCGCACCCACACCGGGGAGCGGCCCTACCGCTGCCCCGACTGCGGCAAGCGCTTCAGCCACGGCTCCCACCTGCACCGGCACCAGCGCATCCACACGGGCGAGCGCCCCTACAAGTGCCCCGACTGCGGCAAGAGCTTCGGCGTCAAGTCCACCCTGGTGATGCACCGGCGGGTGCACACGGCCGAGCGGCCCTACGCCTGCGCTGACTGCGGCCGGGCCTTCGCCCAGAGCTCCACCCTCAACCGGCACCGCCGCACGCACGCGGCCGAGCGCCCCTACCGCTGCCCTGACTGCGGCAAGAGCTTCATCCAGAGCTCCAACCTGGTCACCCACCTGATCCTGCACACGGGCGAGCGCCCCTTCCACTGCCCCCGCTGCCAGAAAACCTTCAGCCAGAGCTCCAACCTCAGCCGCCACCAGAGGACCCACGTGGGGCGCCGAGCCCGCCCGTGCCCCGAGTGCGGGGAGAGCGTCTCGCGCGTCTCCGGCCTGTCCGCCCACCAGAGACGCCACGCGGGGCAGGAAACGCCCTCGCCGCCCTGCTAGGGCAGCTGGTCCTCCTGGTATCCAACTGCCCACCAGAGACACCACGCGGGGCAGGAGACGCCCTCGCCGCCCTGCTAGGGCTTGCTGGTTCCCCAGTACCCACCTACCAGAGACACCACGCGGGGCAGGAGACGCCCTCGCCGCCCTGCTAGGGCTGGCTGGTCCCCCTGGTACCCACCTACCAGAGACGCCACGCGGGGCAGGAGACCCCCTCGCCACCCTGCTAGGGCCGGCTGGTCCCCCTGGTACCCACCTACCAGAAACGCCACTCGGGGCAGGAGATGCCCTCACCACCCTACTAGGGCCGGCTGGTCGCCCTGGTACCCACCTACCAGAGACGCCACGCGGAGCAGGAGACACCCTCGCCGCCCTGCTAGGGCCGGCTGGTCCCCCTGGTATCCAACTGCCAGAAACGCCACGTGGGGCAGGAGACCCCCTCCCCACCCTGCTAGGGCCGGCTGGTCCCCCTGGTACCCACCTACCAGAGACGCCACGCGGGGCAGGAGGCACCCTCGCCGCCCTGCTAGGGCCAGCTGGTCCTCCTGGTATCCAACTCCCACCAGAGATGCCACATGGGGCAGGAGATGCCCTTGCTGCCCTGCTAGGGCCGGCTGGTCCCCGTGGTACCCACCTACCAGAGACGCCACGTGGGGCAGGAGACCCCCTCGCTGCCCTGCTGGGGTTGGCTGGTCCCCCTGGTACCCACCCACCAGAGACGCCACGCGGGGAAGGAGACCCCCTCGCCACCCTTCTAGGGCCGGCTGGTTCCCCTGGTACCCACCTACCAGAAACGCCACATGAGGCAGGAGACGCCCTCGCCACCCTGCTAGGGTTGGGTGGTTCCACTGGTACCCGCCTACCAGACACCACACTGGGGAGAAGACCCCCCTCGCCGCCCTGCTAGTGTTGGCTGCTCCTCCTGGTACCTGCCTACCAGACACCACACCGGGGAGAAGACCCCCCTCGCCGCCCTGCCCAGCCAGCATGAGGGGTGCGCTTCCCTATTCCCTCATGCCTCTCCAAAGTATCTGGCTGCCCCATCATTGCGAGCGGCTGATCAGACCCCTCCTCTGGCTCTGCCAAGCCCAGGCAGCCCCATCGGCTCCTCCTTGCTGCCGAGTTCCCGACCCACCTAATGTGGCAGGGGGAGAAGGAACCTGCCAGCCCCCTCTGCGTCCTGCCCAGCTGGAGCTGTGTCCCGTGGGGCACTGCCCTCTCCCCTCGGTGCTGCCCAGGGAGCTGGGCGCTGGGGTGGCTCGTGAGTGATGGGCTGTGCCGGGGTTTGGCCGGCAGGACAGAGAGCCAGCCCCCCTCGCTCTCATTTCCCCGGGGCTCCCCATGGGGCGTGCGCTGTGCTCCCTGACAGTGGTACCCCGGAGCCCTCGTGGGAGCTCCCTGCAGCCTGGGGGAGCCGGCCAGCGCCGTCGCCCCCTTCCCGGCTGTATTTAACGAGCTGGATTTATGACGAGGCGTTCCATTCTAGCTCGATGGATAAAAGGCCGATGACGTTGTCTTGGGATGGCTGAGGCTGCCCGACCGGGCCAGGAGTCCAGCCAGGTCTCTCCTGCGCATCCCTTCGCCTCATTTCCCCTCTTCCCCCTCCCCGAGAGTCCAGTGCTGGACGGACCCTGCAAGTGATCAATAAACCGTGCAGAAAAGACCAGGAGTCGCTGCCTTGGGAAGCTCCAGGGTTTCTGTCGGCTGAGGGTGAGTCACGGATGGGGAGTGAGGCTGAGCTGTGTGTGTGTGTGTGTGTGTGTGTGTGTGTGTGTGTGTGTGTGTGTGTGTGTGTGGTGGGGGGAGACTGCGAGTCCCTGATCCCTGCAGTGGGGGCAGGCAGGGAGCATGGCAGGACGGCAGTACAGGGCTGTGGGCCGCGTGGTTTGTTTCTCAGACCCAGATGCCGAGGCTGTGAACACTTTGCACTGGGGAGGGATGGGAGGCAGCTGATGAGTTGTGCCGATGGCAGAAGGATGAAACAGGCACCTCCAGGGGTGAGAGGGGGTGTCCCTTGATTGCTGGGACCCTGAGCAGGGCTGAGGTGTGTTCCCCCCCACACACCCACTGGACCTGTAGCCGGGCCAAGTCTGTCACTGATGGGAAGGGAAGAAGGGGGCCCAGCGCCCCAGCTGGTTCCTCCCGCCCGGGCAGGGACGGCAGAGACAGTCTGTCACCCCCACGAGAGCTGGAGACTCCGGGGAGATCAAAGCCTCTGCCGGGATTGGAAAGGCTGATGCCGCCTGTGCTGCTGGTGGGTGAGGGGTTAATGCGGCAGGGCCCAGTGGCTGCAGCATGTGGGGCTAGCAGTGCTGGGGGGTTGGAGCTAGCAGTGCCCAAGGGGGGCTAGCAGTGCTGGGGGGATGGAGCTAGCAGTGCCTGGGGTGGGGCTAGCAGTGCCCGAGGGGGGCTAGCAGTGCTGGGGGGATGGAGCTAGCAGTGCTGGGGGGATGGAGCTAGCAGTGCTCGGGGGGGGCTAGCAGTGCTGGGGGGATGGAGCTAGCAGTGCCAGAGGGGAGCTAGCAGTGCTGGGGGGTTGGAGCTAGCAGTGCTGGGGGGATGGAGCTAGCAGTGCCTGGGGTGGGGCTAGCAGTGCCCGGGGGAGGCTAGCAGTGCTGGGGGGATGGAGCTAGCAGTGCTGGGGGGATGGAGCTAGCAGTGCTGGGGGGATGGAGCTAGCAGTGCTGGGGGGATGGAGCTAGCAGTGCCGGGGGGGGCTAGCAGTGCTGGGGGGATGGAGCTAGCAGTGCTGGGGGGATGGAGCTAGCAGTGCCCGAGGGGGCCTAGCAGTGCTGGGGGGATGGAGCTAGCAGTGCCCGAGGGGGGCTAGCAGTGCTGGGGGGATGGAGCTAGCAGTGCCCGAGGGGGGCTAGCAGAGCTGGGGGGATGGAGCTAGCAGTGCCCGAGGGGGGCCAGCAGTGCCCGAGGGGGGCTAGCAGTGCTGGGGGGATGGGGCTAGCAGTGCTGGGGGGATGGAGCTAGCAGTGCCCGGTGGGGGCTAGCAGTGCCCGGTGGGGGCTAGCAGTGCTGGGGGGATTGAGCTAGCAGTGCTGGGGGGATGGAGCTAGCAGTGCCCGAGGGGGGCTAGCAGTGCTGGGGGGTTGGAGCTAGCAGTGCCGGGGGGGGGGGGCTAGCAGTGCTGGGGGGATGGAGCTAGCAGTGCCCGGGGTGGGGGCTAGCAGTGCTGTGGGGATGGAGCTAGCAGTGCCTGGGGTGGGGGCTAGCAGTGCTGGGGGGATGGAGCTAGCAGTGCCCAGGGTGGGGGCTAGCAGTGCTGGGGGGATGGAGCTAGCAGTGCCGGGGGGGGGGGCTAGCAGTGCCCGGGGGGGGCTAGCAGTGCCGGATTGCAAAGGCCGGGGAGAGGCCCAGGACCGGCAGAGGGGTCGGCTCTGGTTCAGGGGCGTTCTCGGGTGGAAGTTTGGAAATAGCAGACGATAGGAACACGGCTCAGACCAGGTGCGTGGGGCTGCGGCCTGAAGCGCCCGGCAAGGCAAGCCGCTGGGGAAGGCGGCGTGAGGAGGGAACGTGCGTCTCTCCTCTGGGTCACGGGCGTCCGAGCGAGGCCTTTAGCTGCAGAGGGTCGCAGGCAAAGCACACGTACATCGAGCCAAATGGGACCCCTGGACAGCACAGGCCAGAGACCTGCCTCACGATCCGAACGGGGCAGATCTTGGGGAGAAGCAGCCAGTCGTGAGTTGCACATTGTGGGGCTGGAGGATCACCGCAGCCATTAGCAAATTGTTCCAGTGGTTCGTTACCCTCGCTGGGAACAGCGTGCACCTGACTCGCAGTCGGACTTTCTCTAGATATAATGTGTGACATGCAGGAAAAGAAGAAACTGTCTCTGTACTTGAGACCACAGGGAAACCAGCACCAAGTCCAGTTAATGCGCTCGGAAAGGGGCCTGAGGCTAGTGCGGAGTGTGAGATATTCACACATCCGGTGACTCTGCAGTTCAAACACCCAGCACAGTTCAAGTCACCGTGTGCCCCACGACTGAGACAGACGTGAGGTTTGGCAGTTAGAGGGGAGCTTTGCGCTCACGTAGTGTCACGTTACCAGGGAGAGATCTGAGCCGGACTCTCTCTGGCAGTTCTCACACACGTGCAGAGACCGGATGGCTGCGGCCAGAGCAGAACCAGTGACGTAACCAAGTTGCTGGTTCTCAGTAGCACTTCACGTTAGGAGCTGAGTTTAAATAAGACAACACAGAGCTGAACCACTAAACAAGGAATCGCTGCTGAGCTCTCCCAACACGCAGGGCAGTCCCCGATTGCGGAAATACCCAGCAGGACAATTGTGAGCCTACGGTTAGTTCTTTAAGCAACAGCAAAGTAGCTTCAGTAAGTTGGTCCGTTAGATCAGCCTTATCCTACCAAACATGCAACTGTTATTTCTGTGCAATTACAGTGCTTTCTGGGTGAGAGACAACCACGGGGATTTAGGCACCAGCACTTCGTTACAGGGTGTTCCATTTACCCCTGGAACTCCGTCCAGATTCCTTGGAGATTTCAAATCTGAGGGGTACTTCAGTGCTCTCCGCGCCCCCCCCCCTTTTTAGTGTGGTGTTTCTCGGCATTTCTTTGGAACCAGGATATTTTACTGGTATCTGTGAATGTTGTTAATTTTAAGAATTTCCGTGGAAAGATCCAGAACAATGGTCTGGATTTCTGGGACACGAATCTGAACTACGAGGAAGGTCATGGTTCTCAAAAGAGAAGATTTGTGCTTTACAGGGATAAATTCTGGCTCCTGCAAAGCACAGAAAAGCCCTGTGGAACCGTCGCAGTGAACAGGGCCTGTGCAATCGTCCTGTGCTTTAGTGCTCTGGGGGGTTCTCTCACCTGACTTTGGTGTCCGGAGTCTCCGGGCATGATGCTGGGGATGGGGATTGATTATTGTAGTTTTACACAGTTAGGTTTGGCTTGTCAGACAAGCACTTTCTTTCCTCGGGTTCTGTGTATTTGGGACTTCAGACCTGTAACGTCCCAAAACCCAGGTTCTCGTCCATAAAGGATTTTTAGTTAAAAGAGATGCCTTCTCGGGAGGGCAGAGTTCCTGACCTTTGCTTACGTACGAGGGCTCTTCCCAAGTCAGGAGCGAGACGCCCGGGCATGCCAGACCTCAGGGGCTTTAGATGAAGGCTGCTCCCAAGGGAAGAGAGTCTGGTCTCTTAGCAGAGAGATCCAACGAACTGGGATTTTGCAACGTTTTGTATATAGTTATTTTTCTGTTCAGTTGTATTGAGGGGCTGGCTCGATTCCAAAACCAGATCAGGTTATTTTGTCAATCATCAGCCCATTGGGGAGGCCTGGATTTGGTGATAGGTGCAGATTCAGTTGCATATTTGTCCACTTGGCAGGTCAGAGTGTCACGGCATGTTTCTTACCCACCCAGCTTGCGTGCTGGATCCAGAAATATCCACCTTTCTAGGGCGTCCAGCCTCCTCTGGGAATTCCTTAGCGGCTTCTTCAGCATTGTGAATTCAGATATACACCGACCAAGTCATTTAAAAGTCATTTGGCTTAACTTTCTGTTGTTACATTTCGGCACAGAACGAAAGCTTCTGATGTAACATGGTAATTCTTTCCTGGGAGTTTTGCTTAATTGCAGAGTTTCAAGGTTTATTCTTTTTCTGCTTGTTCTTAACTTTAATTTGAGGAGACGTCATTCCATCCTTCTGTTTAGAATTAGAAGTTTTCCCCGATTTGATTCTAACTTTAAACAATTTGTAGGTTTATTATCAAAAAAATCTCCTAATTCCCAGTAACTAAAATAATCTGGCTATCCCAGGCATTATCCTAAATAACTTTAAAACATTAGTAAAATAAGCAAAAATTGTATTTCTAACTCATAATGTTTAATATCATATTTATAATTAAAATAACAATTCCTGTATAGATCATTTCTAGATCAGAGAATATAAAGATACATTTCCACATTAACTCTCCTACCAATACCAAAGACTATTTCGCAGCTAACAAAAAATAATAATTACAAACACAAATGTAGGTATATGTAGTCAGGCAAATTGTAGGATTTTGTTACAAAAAAAGAATGGAGAGTTGTTACCTTGAGAATTAAATTCTAATTTAAACCTGGGAACCTTGGTGTGAACTTGGACATTAATTCACTTCTTGGCGTACATCTCAAAGTGTTTACGTTACAAGAACGGCACCAGGGTCTGGTTTAGTGTAGAGACGAGAGATCTGCCCAGGAGGAAGGGAATCTGGTGTAATATCTGTGACCTCATCCCTCCTAGACCGTGGTGCCTTGTATGGCCGAGTCTTAGCTGCTAGGACTGTGTTTAAGGTGACACAAGACTTACACTATGGCCTTTGTTTGTAAACTTCCATGCAACTTTTCCAAGAGCGATGAAGATATTTTGTTTAAACAAAAACCTGACTGGAGCCCGTGATCGAATTGCATCTTATGACCGATTTGGTCGATGTTTTAGCCCAGGATCGTGGCTTCCATGTATTTGCTGTCCAAGCATGAATACTGGAGCGTGGGGGTGTCCGGTTGCTATCTCGTCTCACTGCTCTATGCCGTCTTCAGAGAGAAGTGACTCAGTCCCTGGCTCCAGGGGGGCTCTGGCTCAGGAAGGAGAAGGGGAAAGACAGTTACAGTCTTTACAGTGCAGGTTCAGGGAAAGGTGATTCTGCCTTTTAGCCTGGTCTGGGCCTGGTTTCACGCCAGCTATTCCATTAGACCGAATATCAACACTGCCTGTTCAGGGGTGAGATTTAACCCTCTCGGCCCGACAAGGAGAAAACCCAGCTGTCAGCTGACTCGGCCGGGCAAGAGGAGCGGTTCTGTGGGGTGGGCCAGGGGTGCCTATAGGAATCCGTGCATGGCCCCACGGAGGAGGGCTGGGGATCCTTACCAGGGGGATGAGCTGTGGGAGCAGGGCAGGAGGTGGCCCGTGGAAAAGCCTCCCCAGAGAGGCCAGGGGCTGCAGGGGCACAAACAGGCTTCCTGGCTCAGAGCTAGGGAGAGTTGGGAACCCCAAGAGGGAAGGATCTAGGCCGGAAGGGACAACAGAAGCTATTTCATAGACTCAGCACACGGCGCCCCGGGAAGGGGAACGTTACGCTGAGTACTCGGCAGCGAACACGTTACTGGGGGAACTGGCACGGGACTGAGGGCAAAGTCCCGGCAGGGCTGTGCTGTGCCACAAGGGGCATGGCCCTGCCACGGGCCCATCTACCCCGGTATCCGGTCTCTGCCAGTGGCCAGTGCCAGCTGATCTAGGTGTAGGGTGCCCCCTAGTGGAAAATTGTGGAGTAACCTGTTTCTAGGGATCAGTTTTTAAAAAATCACTTGGCTAAGGAGAGCATCCAACGCCACAGGAGCGTCCAGTCCTGCTAAGCTCTTAGTGTCAGCCGCATCTTGTGGCAGTGAGTTCCACAGGCCAATTGTGCACGACATTGAAACAATAGCCTTTCCCTGGAGTTTTGTGGCCGGCTCTCAATGACTCTTGATAACCTCGTGCGACCTCCCGGTGGTTCTGGGTTTGGGCGACAAATGCCCAGAACCGGACCCCTGACTGAGTTACTCCTTGTAACCCCTTGAGCTTCATCCTTAACGTGCCCTGGAGTTCTCCCGTTTGCCACCTCCCACGACAGATCCTTCACCCCGGCGTTAACTCCATGTCTGAATTGCTTCTGCCTGTCACCAGGAGTCAGTGATGAGCCCAGGATGGGTGGAACCCAGGTCCGGGCAAGCCACTGAAATGGCTTCGTAGCTGTGTGTTTCTGGCACAGGAACTTAGCTCAAAGGCAGGTGGGGAATAGGATCCAGTCATAACCTCAGGAGACTCCGGTTCTATTCCCAGCCCTGCCACCTGGTGAACGTGGACAAGGCATTTGCCATCTCTGTGCCTCAGTGTCCCCTGCTGCAGTTACTGTGCTATCTGTGTAAACTGCCAGCTCCTTGGGGCAGGGCGTGTCTGTCCAGCGCCTGGCACCCGGGCCCTGGGCTGTGACTGGCTGGCAGGCACTATTGTAATGCACAGGATGGAGGTTTCTGCAAACAGCGACGTGATCTCCAGAGCCTGTCTGCTAGTTACAGATGAGATGTTTGTACCCTGGAAATAAAGGCTTGTTTCATCGTCGTGGCTACTTGTTACATAAACGCCTCAAATCTGGGGCCCAGTCCTGCAGCGCCTGGGCAGTTCTCAGCCCTCCACAGGGCTTGTCACCCACAGATCTCCAAGCTCTTCACAGAGGTGGGTATTGTCATCCTTCTACTACAGAGGGGAAACTGAGGCACGGAGCAGGGACAGGACTAGCCCAGCTCCCTGGTGCAGTGAGCGTCTCTCAGAGCTGTGTAAAGGCTACTTAATTTTAATCCCCTTCCCTAGCGGGATGGCCCAGCCCCCAGCAGCTCTGCCCCCTGAATTTCACCGACTGCCCAGCTGGGCTGCCCTCCACACACGGTGACCGGACTGGGGGTGTCTGTGTCCCTGCTGGAGTGACGTCTCCCCTCAGCCGGTCCCTGCCGTGGAGGGGAGTTCCCCTGTCATACAGCTTAGTCTGTTCTCCGGTCCCTTTGGGGCTGGGGGAGGAGAGGTTCTAACTCCAGTGAACGCAGAGCTCAGGGAGCGGCTCTTGGGGGTCTCCTCCCCGTGGGGGTCTGGGGAACTTGGTCCCACGGCACAGACAGTGGATCGGGTGCAGTGGGGCGGGATGGGAGATTGGGGGTGATGAACGGGACCGTCGGGGGAGTCACTTACCCAGAGACACTGGGAGTGAGTCCAGGGCAGCGACCACAGCACCTCTCCGCTGGGCTGCAGGGTCTGGGGCAAGGGGGGATCCCCTCACTGGTGCAGGCTGCCTGAAATGGGGGTGCTGAGTGGCAGGGGACCCTCCCTGTAGGCTAAGGGCCCCCCTGGTATTGCAGGACACAGGCCTGTGGATTCCTGCCGGATAATATCGAAGGCTAAGCTAGCTCCGTGGGCTCCGACGTGGCAGGATGCCGGGGGGTTAGTGTGAATGGGGTCAGAGCGACCCCTGGAACCAGGCTGGGGTTTGTACCCCGAGCTCAGATCTGGTTCACCCTGAGGCAGGGACGGGAGCCAGCCGGGTACAGCTAGGCCCAGACACACCTTTCCCCCAAGGTCTGGGGGGTTGGATAGGGGGGTCGGTGCAGGCTGGTGCTCCCCTGGGTGGGTTCCAGACCCTCTCGCCCTCCAGCACAGGCCTGGCCAGGAGAGCCGGGCGGCCGGCAGCACCGGGGGGGGGGTGGTGTCCCACAGCACAGACACTATGGGGAGGCTACAGCCCTGACCCCCCCGCTGGGCTGGGGGTGAGGAGAGCGAACCCCCCCCCATGCCAATGGAGAGAGGCTGAGCCTGGAGTGGGTCTGTGAGGGGCTCAGGAAACACCTGGAGGATGGGAGGGGGGGAAGCTGCAGTGGAGAGGTGAGGGGGGGCCAGGAACCCAGGGGACACTCACCCCCACACTCTGCCTCCAGACTGCCCTTCCTCCCACCCCTTTGGGGACACCCCTGCCCCTGTGATCCTCTGGGCCCCACACTCTGGGTCTGTGTCGCTGTGTGGGATGAGGCCGGGGGGTGGTTGCTGGCTGGGGTACGAGGGGGCGTTGGGGGGGTGAGCCCGGCCCATGGGAGACGGGGACTGACCCGTAACGGGGGACAGGATTCTGGGATCTCCCTCACTCCCCTGCTCCCCGAGCCGGGCGCCCCTCTGGGGCTGGGCACTGGGGTGACTGTCACTGCCGGAGCCACCAGCTGGAGAAAGACGCTCAGGTAGGGGGCTGGGACGGGGGATTGTGGACAGGCTGGGCCCTGCCACCCAGGGGGGCAGCATCCAGACCCCAGTGCTGTGCGACTGGCTGAGACAGAGCCCCTGCGGGCAGCTGTGGCCAGGCCAGACCCAGATGCTGGGGGCCAGAGGCTGTTCCCCTCCCCTCCCCTCCTGGCTCCCAGCCCCCCCTGCTCTGACCACCAGACCCCCACTCCCCTCCCAGAGCCGGGGAGAGAACCCAGGAGTCTTGACTCCTAGCCCCTCCCCAGCTCTAACCATTACACCTCTCTGCCCAGCTAGGTGTTTGCCCCATGGGGGGAGGTGCCATCCTCAGTGACACTTTCACTTTCTGTCTCCGGCTGGCAGATGGGCTCTGCCTGGTCCCAGGGGATGGGGCAGCTGCTCTCTTGTGGGGCTTTCTCGGCTGCCCCAGCCCTTCCTGGGGCAAAGTCCCAGGGACGAGGCCAGGGGCAAGGTGTACCCGGAGAGTCGCTCTGCTCCGGAGCCCAGTGGGGAGCGTCCTGGCCGATGTAGGGGGGAGAGTGACTGGGCTCAGCATGGCTGTGCCTGTCCCCCTCCGCCTCCTCCTGCTGGGGGTCTTCGCCATCCCAGGGGGCTGTGCCTGTGAGTATTGGGGTGCTACCCCCAGCTCGCAGGGAGGGGCAGGATTCTGTGCTGGGAGGCGTCGAGGGGGATGGACCAGGGGGCAGGAAATGCTTGTATTGGGGTGAGGGGTTTTGGGGCTCGAATGCAGGCCTCCTCCCCCGCCCCCCGCAGGGCCCAGTTCTGCTCTCGGCCGCCTGGCTGTGAATCAGGAGTGAGCTGCTGATACTGGGGGCTGTAAAACTAATGCGAGCCCAGAATCGCAGCTCGGGTGGCTAGCTGGACGCTGGCACCCACCCCCCAACCCTCATAGCTGGGCGTCCTGGGAAAAGAGGGGGTTTCCTGGGGAGGGGTATGGCTGCGGAGAGTGGGGATCCCTGCCAATTGTTATGGGAGGGGGTACAGGGAACAGGGCTCCTGTCCCAGCTGGGCTCAGTCAGTGTTTGTAGGAACCCCCGATTCAGAGTCAGCCCTGCCCCACTTCCTTCCCCACGCCATTACGCATGTCACAACCTCTGGCTATGCCTCAGTTTCCCCTCCCATCCCCCCCCTTTGCCCCTCCTTGTGGGACACTGGATTTTGCGGTGACGGCTGCTCTCCCAACACCCTGCCTAGCCGCCTCCCGTGGTTTCGATCCCCCATCTGGCGAGCGCCCAGCGCGACGTGGGTGAGGCTGCCAGACACTAATTGCTGCTGTTAATTAAAGTTTATGGGGATCAGAAGTCAGGATGAGGGGCCTGGTCATGTCAGGCGCTGCGCGGATCCTGCTCAATTGAGATTGGGCCCCCCATCACGTTGGACACTGCATGGACCCCTGGCCCAGCAAAGAGTGAGGCCCCATCTACCCCCTTGCAGTGTGGAGTGGGGTCCCAGCTCTCCCCGGGGGCTGAGCTGGGTGAAAGGGGCTGCTGGCTGTGGGGCTGGACAGGGAAGGGGGCTGCTGGCTGTGGGGCTGGACGGGGAAGGGGTCTGCTGGCTGACGGGAGGATCTCTTCCCACTGCAGTGTGGGGTGGGGTCCCAGCTCGCCCTGGGGGCTGGACGGGGAAGGGGGCTTGTCATAAACAGATAAGAAAAGTTAATAGCACAGAAGTACTTCATATCTCTTTTGCCTGTAAAGGGTTAACAAGTTCAGTGAGCCTGGCTGTCACCTGACCAGAGGAGCAATCAGGGGACAGGAGACTTTCAAATCTTGAGGGAGGGAGGGAAGTTTTGTGTTGTGCTGTTAGTGTTTGGTTGTTGTTCACTCTGGGTTCTGAGAGGGACCAGACGTGCAACCAGGTTTCTCTCCAATCTCCCCGATACAGGCTCTTATAAGTTCAGACTAGTGAGTACTAGGTAGATAAAGTGAGTTAGGCTTATGGTTGTTTTCTTTATTTGCAAATGTGTATTTGGCTGGAAGGATTTTAATTTGTACTTGTATACTTAGGCTGGGAGGGTGTTCCCAGTGTCTATAGCTGAAAGACCCTGTAACATATTCCATCGTAAATTTACAGAGATAATTTTTACTGTTTTTTCTTTCTTTAATTAAAAGCTTTTCTTGTTTAAGAACCTGATTGTTTTTTTATTCTGCTGAGACCCCAGGGGACGGGGTCAGGATCCACCAGGGAATTGGTGGGGAGAAAGGAGGGAAGGGGGAGAGAGAGGCTAAATTCTCTCTGTGTTAGGATTACTTTCTCTCTCAGGGAGAATCTGGGGGGGGGGGAGAGAGAAGGAGGGGGGAAGGTGCATTTTCCTCTCTATTTCAGGATTCAAGGGGTTTGAATCACAGTGATCTTCCAGGGTAACCCAGGGAGGGGAAGCCTGGGAGAGGCAATGGTGGGGGAAAGGGTTTACTTTCCTTGTGTTAAGATCCAGAGGGACTGGGTCTTGGGGGTCCCCGGGCAAGGTTTTTGGGGGACCAGAGTGTACCAGGCACTGGAATTCCTGGTTGGTGGCAGCGCTACAGGTTCTAAGCTGGTAATTGAGCTTAGAGGAATTCATGCTGGTACCCCATCTTTTGGACGCTAAGGTTCAGAGTGGGGATTATACCATGACAGGGCTGCTGGCTGATGAGGAGGGTCTCTCCCCTCTGCAGTGTGGGGTGAGGTCCCAGCTTGCACTGGGGGCTGGACGGGGAAGGGGGCTGCTGGCTGATGAGGAGGGTCTCTCCCCTCTGCAGTGTGGGGTGGGGTCCCGGCTCTCCCCGGGGGCTGGGCTGGGCGAAAGGGGCTGCTGGCTGTGGGGCTGGACAGGGAAGGGGGCTGCTGGCTGACAGGAGGGTCTCTCCCCTCTGCAGTGTGGGGTGGGGTCCCGGCTTGCCCTGGGGGCTGGACGGGGAAGGGGGCTGCTGGCTGACGGGAGGGTCTCTCCCCACTGCAGTGTGAGGTGGGGTCCAGGCTCGCCCTGGGGGCTGGACGGGGAAGGGGGCTGCTGGCTGACGGGAGGGTCTCTCCCTTCTGCAGTGTGGGGTGGGGTCCCGGCTCTCCCCGGGGGCTGGGCCTGGCGAAAGGGGCTGCTGGCTGTGGGGCTGGACAGGGAAGGGGGCTGCTGGCTGATGAGGAGGGTCTCTCCCCACTGCAGTGTGGGGTGGGGTCCCGGCTCGCCCTGGGGGCTGGACGGGGAAGGGGACTGCTGGCTGACGGGAGGGTCTCTCCCCACTGCAGTGTGGGGTGGGGTCCCAGCTTGCCCTGGGGGCTGGACGGGGAAGGGGGCTGCTGGATGACGGGAGGGTCTCTCCCCACTGCAGTGTGGGGTGGGGTCCCAGCTTGCCCTGGGGGCTGGACGGGGAAGGGGGCTGCTGGCTGACGGGAGGGTCTCTCTCTCTCTCTCTCTCTCCCCGCAGACCCAGGCCCGCACTCGCTGCGCTATTTCTACACGGCGGTGTCGGAGCCCGGCCCGGGGCTGCCCCAGTTCACCGTGGTCGGGTACCTGGACGACCAGCTCTTCTTCCATTTCGACAGTGAGGGGAAGGGGGCCCAGCCCCGCGCCCCCTGGATCCAGGCCGAGGGGCCCGAGTACTGGGACCGGCAGACCTGGATCGCCAAGGGCTGGCAGGAGGCCTTCAACGGCAACGTCCGTATCGCCATGGAGCACTACAACCAGAGCGGAGTGAGGGGCCGGGGTGTGGGGCCTGGCGGTGACCCCAGACTCTGGGTCTAGGAGGGACCCCAGAGCCTGGGACCTAGGAGAGACTCTGTTCTGTCTCCATCCCTGGTCCCCACGGTGACCCCAGGCCCGGTGGTGACCTAGTCCCATATCCCTGGGCCTAAGCAGTGACTCCATCCCCTGTCCCCAGGTCTGGTGGTGACCCCGTCCCTTGTCCCCATCCCCGGCAGTGACCCTGGGCCTAGCACAGACCCTCATCCCTGTGGTGACCCTGTCCCCAGACCTGGCAGTGACCCCATCCCCGGGCCTAGCCCGGACCCCCATCCCCGTGGTGACCCTGTCACCAGGCCTGGAAGTGACCCCATCCTTTGTCCCCATCCCCAGCTGGGACCCCGTCCCCGGGCCCAGCAGGGACCGTAGCTCTCGGCTGAGCAGTGACCGTAACCCCAGTCCCAGCCCCAGTGCTGGCCGTAAATCTCCCCAGCCCGCGCCCTGCGCTGGCCGGTGCCCGTCACCCTGGGCAAAGGAGGAACCAGCCATCACCCCAGCCCTGGCATCAGGGTAACCCCAGCCCCAGCGCTGAGCGGAGCGGTGATCCGGGCCCGACCCTGGGCTAACAGTGACCCTTGTCTGACTCCTGGCTGAGCTGTGACCGGCCCCCGGCCCCAGGGCTAATGGTGATCCGACCCCGGGCGAAGCCATAACCCCGATCCTCGCCCTGGCTGAGCCATATGCCCAACCTTAACCCCAGCCCCCAGCCGAGCCGTGTCCCCGACCCTCGCTCGGAACTGAGTTCAATAGCAGCACAAGCGACTCGCCCTGGGGTTGTCTGCGGTGGCTGGGTCGTGGGGGCAGTGAGGGGCTGTGGGGCCACGAGGGGCTGTGGGGGCTGTGAGGGGCTGAGGGGCAGTGAGGGGCTAAGGGACCGAGGGGCCGTGGCCCCGAGTCAGATGTAACGAGCCATGTCAGGCGCCGTGGCCGGATCTGCGGCCTCACCCGGCTCCGTGCGTCCCTCCAGGCCTGCACACCTTCCAGTACATGTACGGCTGCCAGCTGCGGGCGGACGGCAGCACGGGGGGCTTCCGGCAGTACGGCTACGACGGGCGGGATTTCCTCTCCTACGACACCCGCACCCCCACCTGGGTGGCGCCCAGCAAGGAGGCCGAGATCACCAAGGGGAAGATGGATGCCGACCGGCGTCTGAGCCAGCAGCAGCGGGACTATCTGGAGCGGAAATGTGTCGAGTGGCTGCAGAAATACCTGGGCTACGGGAAGGAGACGCTGCAGAGGAGAGGTGAGGGGGGCAGGGAGCCCACCCGGGTGGGGGGACCCCCCCCCCTGCAGAGACTCACCCACTCCCTGGCCTGTCTGAGATACTAATTATATTGACCCAGGGCTGGGTTACAGGGCAAGACCCCCAGAGGTCAGCTGAGTCTTTTAGGGGGTCCCCTTCTGTGCCATGCCGGCAGGGTGCAGAGACCCCTCCCCAGGCAGGTCCCCTCTCCCCTGGGCTCCTGTGCGGGGCAGGTCCCTGTGGGGTGTTTCCCAGGCTCTGACCTCTCCTGCTTTCCCACTGGCACTAACCCTGCGGCTCTCCCTCTGCCCCCTCGTCTCCCCAGAGCGCCCGGCCATGCGGGTCACTGGCAGAGACGCCCCTGGCGGCCCCACCACCCTCTGCTGCCGGGCCCACGGCTTCTACCCCCGTGACATCGCCCTGAGCTGGCTGCGAAAGGGGGAGAGCAGAGAGCAGGAGACGTGGCGAGGGGGGGTCCTGCCCAACGGGGACGGGACCTACCACGCCTGGGCCACGGTGGAGCTCGACCCCCGGGAGAGAGGCCTGTACCGCTGCCATGTGGAGCGTGAGAGCCTGGCCCAGCCGCTCGTCGCCGTGTGGGGTGAGGCCGGGGGGTGTGGACGCTGGATGAAATGGGGGGGTGTCACAGGGCGACTGGCCCTACAGCCCCACCGGTAACACACTTCGCTCACCTCCCCAGGTGGAGAAAATGAGCGAAGCCGCAGGACAGGCAGGGCCTGTGGCTAGTGGGGGAGGAGGCTAAGACAGGACCCAGAGGGAGGGGGCACCCCGGGAAGCCAGAGGGAGCTGATAAATGAAGCGGGGTGTGACCGCGGAGCCAGCCTGGATCCCAGCCCGGGGCGGGGTGTGACCGTGGAGCCAGCCTGGATCCCAGCCTGGCCGGGGTTTAACCGCGGAGCGAGCCTGGATCCCAGCCTGGGCTGGGGTGTGACCGCGGAGCCAGCCTGGATCTCAGCCTGGGCCGGGGTGTGACCGCGGAGCCAGCCTGGATACCAGCCTGGGCTGGGGTGTGACCATGGAGCCAGCCTGGATCCCAGCCTGGCCGGGTTGTAACCGCGGAGCCAGCCTGGATCCCAGCCTGGCCGGGGTGTGACTGTGGAGCCAGCCTGGATCCCAGCCTGGGCCGGGGTGTAACCGCGGAGCCAGCCTGGATCTCAGCCTGGGCCAGGGTGTGACCGCGGAGCCAGCCTGGATCCCAGCCCGGGCCGGGGTGTGACCGTGGAGCCAGCCTGGATCCCAGCCTGGGCCGGGGTGTGACCGTGGAGCCAGCCTGGATCCCAGCCTGGCCGGGTTGTAACTGCGGAGCCAGCCTGGATCCCAGCCTGGCCGGGGTGTAACCGCGGAGCCAACCTGGATCCCAGCCTGGCCGGGGTGTGACCGTGGAGCCAGCCTGGATCCCAGCCTGGCCGGGTTGTAACTGCGGAGCCAGCCTGGATCCCAGCCTGGCCGGGGTGTGACTGTGGAGCCAGCCTGGATCTCAGCCTGGGCCGGGGTGTGACCGCGGAGCCAGCCTGGATCCCAGCCTGGGCCGGGGTGTAACCGCGGAGCCAACCTGGATCCCAGCCTGGCCGGGGTGTGACCGTGGAGCCAGCCTGGATCCCAGCCTGGCCGGGTTGTAACCGCGGAGCCAGCCTGGATCCCAGCCTGGCCGGGGTGTGACTGTGGAGCCAGCCTGGATCCCAGCCTGGGCCGGGGTGTAACCGCGGAGCCAGCCTGGATCTCAGCCTGGGCCGGGGTGTGACCGCGGAGCCAGCCTGGATCCCAGCCTGGGCCGGGGTGTGACCGCGGAGCCAATCTGGATCCCAGCCTGGCCGGGGTGTAACCGCGGAGCGAGCCTGGATCCCAGCCTGGCCGGGGTGTGACCATGGAGCCAGCCTGGATCCCAGCCTGGCCGGGGTTTAACCGCGGAGCCAGCCTGGATCCCAGCCTGGCCGGGGTGTGACTGTGGAGCCAGCCTGGATCCCAGCCTGGCCGGGGTGTGACCGTGGAGCCAGCCTGGATCCCAGCCTGGCCGGGGTGTGACCGCGGAGCCAGCCTGGATCTCAGCCTGGGCCAGGGTGTGACCGTGGAGCCAGCCTGGATCCCAGCCTGGCCGGGTTGTAACCGCGGAGCCAGCCTGGATCCCAGCCTGGCCGGGGTGTGACTGTGGAGCCAGCCTGGATACCAGCCTGGCCGGGTTGTAACCGCGGAGCCAGCCTGGATCCCAGCCTGGCCGGGGTGTGACTGTGGAGCCAGCCTGGATACCAGCCTGGGCCGGGGTGTAACCATGGAGCCAGCCTGGATCCCAGCCCTGGCCAGGGTGTGACCGCGGAGCCAGCCTGGATCCCAGCCTGGCTGGGGTGTAACCGCGGAGCCAACCTGGATCCCAGCCTGGCCGGGGTGTGACTGTGGAGCCAGCCTGGATCCCAGCCTGGCCGGGTTGTAACCGCGGAGCCAGCCTGGATCCCAGCCTGGCCGGGGTGTGACTGTGGAGCCAGCCTGGATCCCAGCCTGGCCGGGTTGTAACCGCGGAGCCAGCCTGGATCCCAGCCTGGCCGGGGTGTGACTGTGGAGCCAGCCTGGATACCAGCCTGGGCCGGGGTGTAACCATGGAGCCAGCCTGGATACCAGCCTGGCCGGGGTGTGACCGCGGAGCCAGCCTGGATCCCAGCCTGGCTGGGGTGTAACCGCGGAGCCAGCCTGGATCCCAGCCTGGCCGGGGTGTGACCGCGGAGCCAGCCTGGATCCCAGCCTGGCCGGGGTGTGACCGCGGAGCCAGCCTGGATCCCAGCCTGGCCGGGGTGTGACCGTGGAGCCAGCCTGGATACCAGCCTGGCCGGGTTGTAACCGCGGAGCCAGCCTGGATCCCAGCCTGGCCGGGGTGTGACTGTGGAGCCAGCCTGGATACCAGCCTGGGCCGGGGTGTAACCATGGAGCCAGCCTGGATCCCAGCCCTGGCCAGGGTGTGACCGCGGAGCCAGCCTGGATCCCAGCCTGGCTGGGGTGTAACCGCGGAGCCAACCTGGATCCCAGCCTGGCCGGGGTGTGACTGTGGAGCCAGCCTGGATCCCAGCCTGGCCGGGTTGTAACCGCGGAGCCAGCCTGGATCCCAGCCTGGCCGGGGTGTGACTGAGGAGCCAGCCTGGATCCCAGCCTGGGCCGGGGTGTAACCGCGGAGCCAGCCTGGATCTCAGCCTGGGCCGGGGTGTGACCGCGGAGCCAGCCTGGATCCCAGCCTGGGCCGGGGTGTGACCGCGGAGCCAACCTGGATCCCAGCCTGGCCGGGGTGTAACCGCGGAGCGAGCCTGGATCCCAGCCTGGCCGGGGTGTGACCATGGAGCCAGCCTGGATCCCAGCCTGGCCGGGGTTTAACCGCGGAGCCAGCCTGGATCCCAGCCTGGCCGGGGTGTGACTGTGGAGCCAGCCTGGATCCCAGCCTGGCCGGGGTGTGACCGCGGAGCCAGCCTGGATCTCAGCCTGGGCCAGGGTGTGACCGCGGAGCCAGCCTGGATCCCAGCCTGGCTGGGGTGTAACCGCGGAGCCAACCTGGATCCCAGCCTGGCCGGGGTGTGACTGTGGAGCCAGCCTGGATCCCAGCCTGGGCCGGGGTGTGACTGTGGAGCCTGATCCCAGCCCGGGCCAGGGGTCCCTGGCACTGAAACGTTGGCTGGAGGTGGAACGGGTTTGGGAACACGGCGAGCCTGGTGCCAGGCCCCTGTGAGTTAGCGGGAGTTTACAGTCCTGTTAACGAAGGATTGAAAAGGGAACGCGAGGCCTGGGCCCGGGGAGAAGAGACGCTCAGGAAGGAGCAGGGAAGGGCACCCGCTTCCCCTGGCTGCTGCGGTTTGAAGAGTAACGGACGTCCCCAGAACAGACTCACTGTGGGGGTACGGAGTACGGGGCAGGGTAGAGAGACAGCCACGGGGGGTGCGAATGGGGGAGGGGACAGACGTGGTGTTTGGGGGGGGTCTCACTCCCTGCTCCCTTGCAGAGCCCCCGTCCTGCTCGGCCCTGCTCCCTGCGCTGATTGGGGCCGTTGCTGTCACTGCCCTGCTTGCTGGAGGCACAGTTGAGTTTGTTCTCTGGAGGAGGCGGTGCTCAGGTAATGGGGGGCTGGTGGTGCCAGGCCTTGGGGAGCCACCTCTCAGTGTGGGGCCTGTGATGGGGCCCCGGGGGTGGGAGCAATCCAGACCCCTGTTTTGAGGCTGTGTGACTGCCCTGCGGGGGGCTGGGCAGAGACCCCGCTGGGGGCTGCTGCTGGGCCAGAGCCAGAGACAAGGCGGATGGTGCTGGATCTCTCTGTTCCCTTCCTTACACCCGGCTTCCCCTGGGACACTGAGTCGCGCCCTGAGCCCCGGGGTCTGTGCTGGGCTGGGAACACGGATCGGAGCTGGTTCCTGCCCCGGGAGCGGCCGCACTCACTGCAATCTGCCTTGTCTCTGCAGGGAAAACCGGAGCCGGATACACTCCAGCTCAGGGTGAGCGTGAGCCCGTTGGTGCTGCTGGCAGGTGTGGGGATGGGGCACAGCCCAGCCCAGAACCCCCCCCGGGACCGGGCTCTCAAGGTCCGGGGACTAACGCCCCCTCGGCCCCTGCTCAGCCAGTCACTCGCAATTCCCTGCGTCGCGCGACGTGCCCCCGACTCTGTGGGGTGCAGGCCCCCTGGTCTCCGGGCTGAGCCGTACCAGGCGGGGGGTCTTGGCTGGCTCTGCCCCGGGGCAGCTCTGGGTGATGCTGTTCCCTGTCTGGGGCAGGCTGGGGGGTGGTGAGCCCTGGGCCGGGGGGGTGGGGGAGGTGAGGGTGGAATCGATTCCTAGGGAGACGTCTGCCTCGCCAGCACCGGTTCAGGAGACACTAACCCCGCTTGTCCCCCCACAGAGGGCAATCAGGACTCCAGCTCCTCTCTGGGTTAATGATGGAGCAGGAGGGGTGACCCACTAACCCTTCAGTTCCTGGTCAGAGGCCCCAGCAGGGAGACCAGGTGGGGGTGGGATCTCGGGGGGGGGGGCTGTGAATGGGACTTGGCGATTCACCCTGCACTCCCCAGGAGGGTCATCTGTGAGCAGGGCAGGTAACCAGGGGCCCCTCCTTTCCCCTCTCTGGGGCCAGGCTCCCCTCGGCAGAGCTGGGAGGGACGGTCCCTGAGATCCCACCGCAGGGGCCCTGCCACATGGGCCCTTCCTCACCCAGCCTCGGGGTCGGGGCCCGGGCCCCCCAGGCCGAGCCGGCAGTGATGGTCTGGGCTCCCAGGGCAGCTCCCCCGGGGAGGGGTGGGTGTAACGGGATGGGTGTGGCTGGAACCCCTCCGAGGGGGGCCATGACCCCGGGAGCACACTGACCCCCTGGGCTCGGAGACATTGACCCTGTCCCCTTCTCCCCCACAGCCAGTGACAAAGAATCCAGCAAAGGGTCCAGCAGTGGTAAGTGTTGGGGGGTCCAACCCCCCTGGGGATCAGCTGTGGTCACAGAGACCTCTATGGGGAGATGCCTTCCCCAGGCCCTGCCCCAGGGTGCCCTGCAGTCACCCAGCCGGGGGTGGGTTCCCTCTGCAAGGGGGAGGGGGGTCATTCCAGGCTGTGGGGACTCGGGGACTCGTTCCTTTCTGATCCCTTCCCATGGTCCCTGCCTGGGCTGGGCCACTTCTGGGCCTCGGAGACGTTCTGCTCACCCCAGTCTGATCCCATTGGTGTGGGGTGGGGGGATCAGCCAGGAACCAGCCCTCTGCCCAGCGCTAACCCCCTTCTCCCTCCCACAGGCAGCGACTCTGGGTGTGACACCGGCTCACTAGGTAAGTGGTGACTTCAGCCCAGGGCCTGGCTGCTTTCTGGGTGGGCGACTCCCCCCAGCCATAGGCCCAGAGCCCCCCAGGCCCTGCCCCTCTAGCAGACCAGCCTGGGGGCAGAGTGGGGGAGTCTGAGCACCTGCTCCCCACGGTGGGGAGCAATGAACCAGCCTGGGAACTCCCTCCTCTTCCCCCCACCCTGCCCAGACAGAGCTGGGACTGATCCTGCTGGGTATGGAGCATTTCACCCCCATTTGGCCCTGCTGCGGGGGGATCTGGAGAACGGCCTGAGGGTGGGGAGAGCCCCCCAGGCCCTGCTCCTCTAGCAGACCAGCCTGCCCAGACAGAGCTGGGAGTGACCCTGCTGGGTATGGAGCGTCTCACCCCATCTGGCCCTGCTGCGGGAGGGTCTGGAGAATGGCCTGAGGGTGGGGAGAGCCCCCCAGGCCCTGCTCCTCTAGCAGACCAGCCTGCCCAGACAGAGCTGGGAGTGACCCTGCTGGGTATGGAGCGTCTCACCCCATCTGGCCCTGCTGCGGGGGGATCTTGAGAATGGCCTGAGGGTGGGGGGAGCCCCCCAGGCCCTGCTCCTCTAGCAGACCAGCCTGCCCAGACAGAGCTGGGAGTGACCCTGCTGGGTATGGAGCATCTCACCCCATCTGGCCCTGCTGCGGGAGGGTCTGGAGAACAGCCTGAGGGTGGGGGGAGCCCCCCAGGCCCTGTTCCTCTAGCAGACCAGCCTGCCCAGACAGAGCTGGGAGTGACCGTGCTGGGTATGGAGCGTCTCACCCCATCTGGCCCTGCTGCGGGGGGATCTTGAGAACGGCCTGAGGGTGGGGGGAGCCCCCCAGGCCCTGCTCCTCTAGCAGACCAGCCTGCCCAGACAGAGCTGGGAGTGACCCTGCTGGGTATGGAGCATTTCACCCCCATCTGGCCCTGCTGCGGGGGGATCTGGAGAACGGCCTGAGGGTGGGGAGAGCCCCCCAGGCCCTGCTCCTCTAGCAGACCAGCCTGCCCAGACAGAGCTGGGACTGATCCTGCTGGGTATGGAGCGTCTCACCCCATCTGGCCCTGCTGCGGGAGGGTCTGGAGAACGGCCTGAGGGTGGGGGGAGCCCCCCAGGCCCTGCTCCTCTAGCAGACCAGCCTGCCCAGACAGAGCTGGGAGTGACCCTGCTGGGTATGGAGCGTCTCACCCCATCTGGCCCTGCTGTGGGGGGGGTCTGGAGAACGGCCTGAGGGTGGGGAGAGCCCCCCAGGCCCTGCTCCTCTAGCAGACCAGCCTGCCCAGACAGAGCTGGGAGTGACCCTGCTGGGTATGGAGCATCTCACCCCATCTGGCCCTGCTGCGGGGGGATCTTGAGAATGGCCTGAGGGTGGGGGGAGCCCCCCAGGCCCTGCTCCTCTAGCAGACCAGCCTGCCCAGACAGAGCTGGGAGTGACCCTGCTGGGTATGGAGCGTCTCACCCCATCTGGCCCTGCTGCGGGGGGATCTGGAGAACGACCTGAGGGTGGAAGGAGCCCCTGTCCAGCTGCAGCGGGTCCCTCTCCGGTGTCAGCTCTGAACCGTACGAACAGACACGGCTCCTGCAGAGGCACCATAGAAAAAGGGGGTGCACCTGGGGGGACTGCCAGAAAAGAGAGGGTATGGAGCCACCAGAAAAGGGGAGGCTCTGGGCTCCCCCTGACTCCCTGTATCTCGTTCTTGCAGGGTCGGAGGCCACAAGTGTGGGAGAGACCAGTCGCCATCCAGAAGCTCAGCAGCTCCTCCCCATGGGTGTTCCTGCCCCGCTCGACGACGGGGACCCCCCAGCGGCTGGAGTCATTCCTGGGGTCTCCCCCCCCCCTTGGCCGCTGACTGTCCATGTGACCTGGACTGAATCCCTCACTCTTTCCCTCTGCCTCGGTGCCCAGGCCCCAGGTGTGACGCTCGGCTGCCTCGCGGGAGAAAAATATCTTTTCGTTAGGAGTAGAATAAGATCCCCCCCGCCCCCTTTAATCAATTGCCCTGTTGAATGAACAAGGTGTGGATGAGCCAGGTGTGGAAGGCAGCACCTCCAGACAGCTGCACCCCTTGGAGAGGGGCTGGGAGCCAGCCCCAAGGACAATAAAACGGGCCAAGTGGGCTCACTAGAGAAGCTCAGACACACTGACGGCCTCGGGGGTTAGAAGCCAGCACCTTCCCTTGGAAACACCCTCTGTGCAGCATTGGGACAACACCCAGAAGGAGGCACCACAGATGACCAATGGACACACCCAGATTTTGAATCTGGTGCAGATTTGCTTGAGAGGGAAGCTGCTATGAGGGGAGGTGTCTTGCAGAGGACCCCGGCTCCACCCCTCCCCCGTCTAACTTACCTGGCCAGTGCAGTTAAGGGGAGCAACTAGTTGGTAACAACAACAAGAAGGGTGTGTGTGTGTGTGTGTGTGTGTGTGTGTGTGTGTGTGTGTGTGTGATATATCTCATACGCAGATGATGCAGTGCAGATTGATACATGTATTACCAAGAAATGTGGGGCTTTGCCTTAACCCCCTGAAAAGATCCTGTGCAGCACTTTAAGTACAACAGGTTAAGTACCTGGGATCTGTCAGACTTACAGTGAAAGCTGCTGTGTGGGGCAGAGACCCTTAGATTTCTCAACCAGGGGACGCGCACCCCTGGGGGGTCACAGAGACCTGCCAGGGGGTCCATCAACTCCGCTGGATATTTCCCTAGTTGTGCAGCAGGCTACACAAAAAACACCAGTGAAATCGGTGCAAAGTACAGTTTCGTACCGTGACTGTTTCTGTGGCTCTGTGTAATGTACAGGGCACTGACATGTAAGTGCAGTGTTTATATTCCAATTATTGTATCTTATACAATATATATTGATATCTTCTGTCTCTTATAATTATACGGTAAAAATGTACTACTGTATTGTTCACTCCATGCAGCCGATGAAGTGGGCTGTAACGCAGAATCATAGAATATCAAGGTTGGAAGGGACCTCAGGAGCTTCTGCCCACGAAAGCTTCTGCCCAGATAAATGTGTTAGGTGCCATAAGGACTAAGGTGCCATAAGGACTCCTGTCCTTTTTGTGGATACAGACTGACACGCCTACCGCTCGGAAATGTTTCAGTAATAGTGTGACTGTGACACGTTTCATGTCTGATTTTTAAGTACTTTTAAGTGAGGAGAAACCTGGGGGACGCAAGACAATCCGCCTTCGGAAAGGGGGACAGTCTGGAAAGCGTGAGACCCACTGGACTAGCTCGTGTCACTGAACCCCTGGAACAAAGGCCCTGTCTCTGGTGTGCCCCTCACCTGTCTGGGTGTTTGCTGTGTCTGTCTGAGCCCGTCTCCCCTCCCGGCGCCAGGCTCTGCTGCCCCAGCAAGCCGAACCGCCCTGTTGCTGAGAACTGAAAACTCCAGTCAATGCAGGAGGATTCACAGGCCGAGGCCTGGGGTGTCCCCTGTTGGTGCCGTTGCAGCCGGGAGGCAGTAAAGCCCAATGGCCCCGTCACATCTGAGTGAATCTGGATCCTGTTTGAATCTGAGCTGCTCGCTCCAGAGCCACGTACAGACAGACCCGGCTAACACCGCGCAGACCACGGCACTCTCAGTCCCAGCGGCTCTGGGTCTGTGCAGGGCAGAGACACCCCAGCCCTCCCGTCCCTCCTCAGACGGCCCTCAGAGCCGGATCTGGGGCAGTGTGTTCATTGCCTGTATTGCAGTAGTGTTGGGGGTGCCCAGCCCAGGCGGAGACCCTCCGGCGCCAGGCGCTGCACAGCCAGTCCCTGCCCCAGGGAGCTGACAGCTCTGGGGAGAGACGCTCAGACGGGTTAACGTCGCTGGCATCAGCACGGCGTGGCCCTCGGTGGAGGAGGCTGCACCCAGGGGATCCTGGCCTAGTGATGCGTTAGCAGCATGTCGGTACCTGTCTCAGCTCAGCGTGGGGCAGGTTGAGGCAAGATCCCCACGGATCCAGCTGGCCTGGGGCAGGATGCAGCTACCGCGGGGACTGGCACCACTGGCAGTTCAGCCCCAGCTCCCTGCCGGCTGGATGTGACCCGCGCTGGGCCTGGCGGGCGCCAGAGGCCGGATAGCAGCAGCTCTGCCATTCCCCCACGCTCCGGTCCCCATGTGACTGCCTCGAACTCGCTGCTGAGGGACTGGCAGGGGAAGAGGAAGCGACACCCTGCGGGCTGCACTGCGACTTCGCCATCCTGTCCCCCCCGGCCCCTGGCACGGGGAACTTGTGGCCCTGCGGCGACCGGGGAGAGTTAAACACAGCCGCTGCGCCGGTCGCCTGGGCTGGGCAGGGAGCCCGTCACCACAGCCAGCCGCCCGCAATGGGCATTGGCCACCGCACACAGTGCCGGCCACGGGGGGACAGACACACCCCGACCTCCTGGGGAGCTCACCCTGGTCGCTGGGTTCGATCCAGCTGCCTTCTACTGCCCATGGGGCAGACCGGGGTGGGCATGGGGGTCTGTGGGGAAGGGGGTGGGCACCGGGTCAGGGAGGAAGGGCTCAGGAGATCAGGCAGAGCCGCAGCAGGGCCGGCTGGGGGGTGTAACGAAGCAGAGTCTCCCTGCCATCCACCAGGAGCTTTGTTATTCGCTGTTGAGTTTGTGTGGAAGGTGCCGGGATGCCAGGGTGATGGGCAGCAGGGTAACCCCCCCTGAGAGAGGCCAGGAGGCAGGGCCTGGAGCGATGGGGGGGGGTCTGTGGGGAAGGACGACATGGGCAGGGTGAAGATTAAAGGTGTGTGGGGGGGAATTAAGCCAGGACTCCTGGGTTCTCTCCTGGACTAAGGCTCCTAAATCACTTTAACTCTTTGGAAGACACCCCCGGGCAGCGCAGGGGGCAGGCTGAGGGGCACGTGGGTAATGTGAGCAGATGGGGGCGGCTCACTGGGGGGCGGGGGGGACCCTGGTGTGTCCTGTGACTAAGCACAAAGGATTCAGGACCCCCCCCCCATGTCTGTGACTCTAACTGAATTGCGGGAGGGGCGGCCCAGGCTCCGGAATCTCACTTCCTCCCTGCCCCGGCCCCGGGGGTCTGTCGCAATGGGCAGGACACGCCCGTGGTGCCCAATCCCCGCGGGGGGGGGGCGGCTCCCAGGGCCGGCAGCAGCGCGCCCCACAGCACAGCGGGATCGCGACCCACACGGCATGGGGGGCCCAGGCAGCCTCCTCCTTCTCCCCATCCTCCTGCTGGGGGGCGCTGAGTCACGTGAGAAGGGGCAAACGGGCCTTAACCCCTCCCCCAGGAGCGGGAGGTGGGGGGCTGGGAGCCAGGACTCCTGGGTTCTCTCTTCGGCTATGAGCAGGGAGCGGGGGCTGGTGGGTTAGAGCAGGGGGGGCTGGGAGCCAGGACTCCTGGGTTCTCTCTTCGGCTATGAGCAGGGAGCGGGGGCTGGTGGGTTAGAGCAGGGGGGGCTGAGAGCCAGGACGCCTGGGTTCTCTCCCCGGCTCTAGGAGGAGAGTGGGGGCTGGTGGGCTAGAGCAGGGAGGGACTGAGGGCCAGGACTCCTGGGTTCTCTCCCCAGCTCTAGGAGGGGAGTGGGGGCTGGTGGGTTAGAGCAGGGGGGGCTGAGAGCCAGGACTCCTGGGTTCTCTCCCTGGCTCTGGGAGGGGAGTGGGGGCTGGTGGGTTAGAGCAGGGAGGGGCTGGGAGCCAGGACTCCTGGGTTCTCTCCCCGGCTCTAGGAGGAGAGTGGGGGCTGGTGGGCTAGAGCAGGGAGGGACTGAGGGCCAGGACTCCTGGGTTCTCTTCCTGGCTGTGGGAGACATTTCTCTGTCACAGGCCCCGGGTGGGGTGGGGTGTGTGTGCAGTGGTATATTTCCCGTGGTATCGGGGGAGGGCTGGGACGTACTGCCCAGGTGGGGGAGAGTCCGGCAGCAGTCTGGGGTGCCAGTGGATAGTGGGTGTGTTGTGGGGTGCCAGGAGCTCACTGGGGAGTTGGGGCCAGACCCACCCCTGAGGGTGATGTCATTGGTCTGGGGCCGGATGTGGCAGCAGCCTCCTTCCCCACTGTTTTCACCCCACGTCTGGCTCTGTCCACTCTCCCTGCAGCCCTGTGCCTGGGCTAGGGAATCGGGGTTCATGGGCTGTGTGGTGGCAGGGCTGCCCTGTGGTGCTGGGGAAGGGAACTCCATGTGTGTGTCTGTCCGCTGGCTGTGTGTGTATGTGTGCAGTGTCCGTGGACACACACCCTCTGTCCCATTCTCAGCACAATTGTTCATGCTCTACTGTGTGTCAGGTGCCCTGTAGTGCTTCCAGCTGCTGGTGATTCCCCATTTGCTCTGTGCTTGAGGAGATGAGTGAGCTGTCCGTCAATCCCCCTTACAATTATATTGGGGATTTTTTGGGGGGGATTTCTGTGGAGCTGTGGGAGTGGGGGCTGCTTTCCCGGCGTTTGCGGGCGGGGGTGCAGGCAGATCCCACTAACACCGCCGCTCCCCCTCCCCCGCAGGGTGGCACTCCCTGCAATACTTCCTGACGGCCGTCTCGGAGTCCGGCCCAGGGGTGCCCGAGTTCACCGTGGCTGGCTACGTGGACGGGCAGCGCTTCGTGGAGTACGACAGCGAGACCCAGCAGATGCAGGCCCGGGCACCCTGGATGCAGGAGACCGAGCCTGAGGTCTGGGAGCGGGAGAACCGCGTCCACAAGGTGCGTCAGGCCTGCTTCCGGGGCAAGGTGCGGAGCCACATGCACCTCTACAACCAGAGCAGGGGTGAGTCTGCGCCCGCACGCGGCCAGAGGGGCTGGGGCAGAGGGGCTGGGGCACTGGGGACATGGGGGGGAGAGAGGGGACCTGGAGCACTGCTCTGGGAGCCAGGACTCCTGGGTTCTGTCCCCAGCTCTGGGAGGGGAGTGGGGGCTGGTGGGTTAGAGAGGGAGTGGGGGCTGAGGAGTGGGAACCAGGACTCCTGGGTTCTAGCCCTGGCTCTTTTCCCTTGACCTGCTGGGTGACCTTGGCCAAGTCAGTTCACTTCTCTGTGCCTCAGTTTCCCCTCTGGTTTCTTGTCTCTTTGCCACGTGACCTGTTTGGGGCAGGGACTGTCTCACTGTGTCTGTGCAGCGCCCCCAGCGGGCCGGGGCTCCCTACCCCTCTCTCTGTTCCCAGGAATGGCCGGATCAGAACCAAGGTCCATGCAGTCCTGCCCAGCCAGGACCCCGCGGGGGGCAGATGAGGGCTGGCACTGAGGGGGGCACAGGGCAGGGCCCTGCAGGATCCCTGCTAAGCAGGGTCTGGGGTGGGGTCCAGGGAGGGGTCACAGACCCAGCAGTGGTCCTGGCTCTGTGGGGTCCCCGTCCCAACGCCACTCCCGGTTCTGCCCCGCGCAGGCTTCCACATCTTCCAGTACGCCTACGGCTGCGAGATCTGGGCGGACGGCAGCACCGGGGGCTTCCGGCGCTTTGGCTACGACGGGGGCGACTTCCTGATCTACGACGCCGCCCGGCACCGCTGGGAGGCTCCCGCCCGGGAGGCCGAGGCCACCCAGCGCCGGTGGAACGGGGACCCGGTCGCCCTGCAGTACTATCGCCACTTCCTGGAGCGGGAGTGTGTCGAGGCCCTGCGCCGCTACCTGCAGCTCGGGCGGGGGGCGCTGGCCAGGCAAGGTGAGGGCAGGGGGTCCTGGGGGGCAGGGTGAGGGCAGGGGCGCTGGCCAGGTGGGGTGAGGGCAGGGGGCCCTGAGGGGTGAGGTGAGGGTAGGGGGCGCTGGCCAGGCGGGGTGAGGGCAGGGGGCCCTGAGGGGTGAGGTGAGGGTAGGGGGCGCTGACCAGACGGGGTGAGGGCAGGGGCCCCTGGGGGGTGAGGTGCGGGTAGGGGTGCTGGCCAGGGCAGGTGAGGACAGGGGGATCTGGAGGTGGGGTGAGGGCAGGGGGTGCTGGCCAGGCGGGGTGAGGGCAGGGGGTCCTGGGGGGCAGGGTGAGGGCAGGGGCGCTGGCCAGGCGGGGTGAGGGCAGAGGGCCCTGGGGGGTGGGGTGAGGGTAGGGGTGCTGGCCAGGGCAGGTGAGGACAGGGGGAGCTGGAGGTGGGGTGAGGGCAGGGGGTGCTGGCCAGGCGGGGTGAGGGCAGGGGGTCCTGGGGGGCAGGGTGAGGGCAGGGGCGCTGGCCAGGCGGGGTGAGGGCAGAGGGCCCTGGGGGGTGGGGTGAGGGTAGGGGTGCTGGCCAGGGCAGGTGAGGACAGGGGGAGCTGGAGGTGGGGTGAGGGCAGGGGGTGCTGGCCAGGCGGGGTGAGGGCAGGGGGTTCTGGGGGGCAGGCGGCGCTGGGGGGTGGGAGAAGGGAGGGCAGAGAGCACTAGGGGTGGGATGAGGGCAGGGGGAGCTGGGGGGGGAGGGAGGAGGGCAGGGGGTTCTGGTGAGGCAGAGGAAGGGCAGGGGGCGCTGGGGGGGAGGGGGAGGACCTCCCATGGGGCTGGGGGGCAGGGACGTCCCTGATGCTCCCCGACTTCCCATTTGGGGACACCCCTGCCCCATGGATCTCCTGGCCCCTCACTCCAGGTCTGTGTCCCCATCCGGGCCCAGGGAGGGATGTTGGGGCGAGTGCTGGTAGCGGCCGGGGGGACCCGGGTGCTGCTCACTGGCCGTGACCCTGCGGCTCCCCCTTTGCCCCCTCGTCTCCCCAGAGCGCCCGGCCGTGCGGGTCACCGGCAGAGACGCCCCTGGCGGCCCCACCACCCTCTGCTGCCGGGCCCACGGCTTCTACCCCCGGGACATCGCCCTGAGCTGGCTGCGAAAGGGGGAGAGCAGAGAGCAGGAGACGTGGCGAGGGGGGGTCCTGCCCAACGGGGACGGGACCTACCACGCCTGGGCCACGGTGGAGCTCGACCCCCGGGAGAGAGGCCTGTACCGCTGCCATGTGGAGCACGAGAGCCTGGCCCAGCCGCTCGTCGCCGTGTGGGGTGAGGCCGGGGGGAGGGGGATTGTGGGGGGGCTGAGCCCCTGCATAGGCGATGGGGACTGACCCTGTGATGGGGGAGGGGGGCTATGGGGCACTGATGGGGGAACCGAGTGACTGACTCCTGTAATGGGGGCTGGGGGGTCTATGGGGCACTAATGGGGGAGGGGGTGACTGACCCCTGTGATGGGGGAGGAGCTCAGAGGGGTCTATGGGGCACTGACAGGGGAGGGGGTGACTGACTCCTGTGATGGGGGAGGAGCTCAGGGGGGCTATGGGGCACTGACAGGGGAGGATGTGACCGACTCCTGTGATGGGGGAGGATCTCGGGGGGGACTATGGGGCACTGATAGGGGAGGGGGTGACTGACCCCTGTGATGGGGGAGGAGCTCAGGGGGGCTATGGGGCACTGACAGGGGAGGATGTGACTGACCCCTGTGATGGGGGAGGAGCTCAGGGGGGCTATGGGGCACTGACAGGGAGGGGGTGACTGACCCCTGTGATGGGGGAGGAGCTCAGGGGGGCTATGGGGCACTGACAGGGGAGGAGGTGACTGACTCCTGTGATGGGGGAGGATCTCGGGGGGGACTATGGGGCACTGACAGGGGAGGGGGTGACTGACCCCTGTGATGGGGGAGGAGCTCAGGGGGGCTATGGGGCACTGACAGGGGAGGGGGTGACTGACTCCTGTGATGGGGGAGGATCTCGGGGGGGACTATGGGGCACTGACAGGGGAGGGGGTGACTGACCCCTGTGATGGGGGAGGAGCTCAGGGGGGCTATGGGGCACTGACAGGGGAGGGGGTGACTGACCCCTGTGATGGGGGAGGAGCTCAGGGGGGCTATGGGGCACTGACAGTGGAGGGGGTGACTGACTCCTGTGACGGGGGAGGAGCTCAGGGGGCTATGGGGCACTGACAGGGGAGGGGGTGACTGACTCCTGTGATGGGGGAGGATCTCGGGGGGGGGCTATGGAGCACTGCCGGGGGAGCAGGGCAGTGGCGGGGGGGGTCTCGTCCGGTTTCCTTCAGCCCTTGTCCTGTCCCCGTCTCAGAGCTGCCGTCCGAGTCGCTGCTGGTCCCGGAGGTGGCGGGCGTGATCCTGGCCCTGGGGGCGGTCGCCGTGCTGGTCGGCCTGGCCTGGAGGAGGAGGCAGTCAGGTACGGAGCCGGGGCGGGGGTTCCCGGGCTGCCCCACGCCCTGCCCCCCCAGTGCTGGTGCCCTGGGCTCCCCGAGGGGGGCTGGCAGGGACACTGATGGGGACTCAGGGAGGGAACCGACTGCTCACCCTGGGGTGTCTGGTCCCCTCCCCGCGGGCTGGGTTTATCGGGGACCCTAAGCCCCGGTGTCCATGCTGGGCCGGGCCCCGGAGAGCGACCAGACCCGGCTCCAGCGGTCTCTGAAATCTGCCTTCTCCCCGCAGGGCCCAAGGCGGATCTGTACTCGCCGGCGCCGGGTAAGTGAGACGGCCCCATGCTGGGCTGGGCGCTGTCCGTGTCCCCCCACCGAGACCGGCCTGGCCTTGGCGCCGAGCTGTGCAGTGTGGGGGAGCTGGGGAGCAGGGTCCGGGCACCATGAACACCCCGAGGGCGCTGGGCCTGCCGGGACAGTCGCTGTCTTGTGGGTCTGTCTGAAACCCGAACCCCACGCCCAGTCCCCGGGGCCCCTGGCGGGAGGTTAGCTCCCACGCACCTTCCTGAAATCAGGCATCAGTGGCTGCCAGGGTGGGGGGGAATTAACCCCTGGAACAGCTGGCCGGGCGATTCTCCGTCGCTGGCAGGGCTTAGCTCACAGGGGGTGTTTGCTCCCAGATCTGCTCTGGGGATCCTTGTGGGGCCGGTCACCTTCCCTACCTGGGCTGGGCCGTTCCTTTGCCTCTGTGTCGCAATCTGACCAGCTCCCGTTTGTTCCCCGTGGGGCGGGGAGGTGGGGAGCTGAGCCCAGGGGAGCGTATCAAGCCCCACCAGACACTGACCCCCTTCCCTTCTCCCCCCACAGCCAGCGAGCATGGATCGGACAGCTCCATCACCGGTATGTGGGGGGGGCTCTGTCCCAGAGGAGACCCCCAGGCCTGGCCCCTCCGACAAGCCAGCCCTGAGCTCAAGGCTGGGGTGCCGAGTGCAGGGCCAGGTCTGCGGCTGGGTCTGTCTCCCCTCTGCAGAGAGGGGTTCCAGGCAGCGGGAGCACTGGGGGGTGTCTCTGGGAGGGGGAGAGCTTGGGGTGGTCTCTCTGGGGAATGGCCCTAGGGGAAACCCACCCCCCCAGCCCCTCTCTGACCCATACGGACGCGGCTCGGGGCAGACCCTGACTCTCCCGTGTCTTCCTCCTGCAGCTCTAACGTAGCCGGTTGGAGCCGGAGGAGACTCCAGACTTTGAAGACGGACTGACCCAGGGGCTCCAGCCCCCCTGCCCCTCCTCAGTGTTATCTCCCTGTTACTCCTTGCATAGGGCCTCGGAGCTGTGCCTGGTGAACAGCCCCACGTCTCCTGAACCTCCCGCCTCCCTGGGACCCACTGCCGGGGGGTCGCCTGCCCCGTGCTCTGCATGTTGGCCACGGGACGCGAACTGGGGAGCTCGGATGGGCACGGCCGGCCCCATTTGCTGTCTGGTTTATTTAGAGTGTGAGCCCCTCGGGGCAGGGACTGCGGCCTCCTTATCTCTGGGGTGCACGGAGCCCCATCCCAGCACCCACTGGAGAAGGGGGGAAGGGCCGGTCACGTGGAAAACCGTAATTTTTGGCCTAAAACTGAACACTTCTGGCTGAAAACCAACAAATTCCATGTGGCGAAGCTACCGCAGTTGCCCATGGGAGCTGGAGTTTGGGTGCCCCGTGCTCCCACTTTCTGTAGGCTCCCTCAGAGCATCATGGGAGTCCCTGTTGGTGGGAGCAGTGCAGTCTGGGAGCCAGGACTCCTGGGTCCTATTCCCAGCTCTGCTGCTGGCTCGCTGTGAGGCCCTGAGTGATTCCCCTCCCCGCTCTGTGCCTCAGTTTCCCTCTCTTGAAAACAGGGAGAATACTTCCTGTCCTGCCGGGGGGGGGGGGGGGCTTGTGAGGGTGCCTGTTACAGGTGTGATGCAGTAGGGACTGTCTGTGTGGGGAGGGGGAGAGCAGGGGAGGACTTTAGGGGATGGACGATGCCAGGGCTGTAACCTGAGCTAGGTAAGGGAGGGGAAAGGTCAACACCTTTGCCTGGGAAGGGGACAAAGGAAGGGAGTGGCAGGAGGGAAGCAGTTGGAGTTTGGGCTTGGGGCTGTGTGGGCGGAATTCAGGGTATCCTAGCTAGGATCCAAGCACCCTGAAAGCCCAGAAGGACTTAGTGGAGGGGTCCTGACTGTGCCTGCAAGCTCTGCTGTAACCTGTGTTCCTGTTGTCCAATAAACCTTCTGTTTTACTGGCTGGCTAAGAGTCACTGTGGGTCCCAGGAAGAGGGGTGCAGGGCCGGACTCCCCCACACTCCGTGACAACTGGTGGCAGCGGTGGGATATACTGCACCCCGTGGACGGCGCTTCCTGCAGTAAGTGACTGGGGAGCAGTAAAGCGAAGGGGTGGTTAACCCCTGGGAGTGTGTGCCCCGTGAGAAGGACTTTGCAGTAACAGGGTCCCCCGGGGGATTGCAGCGAGTGGTCCCAGGGGCGAAGGAGTCTGCAGCTCGACCCTGGCAGAGAGGTGGTGACCTCAAGAAGGGCTGGTGCACTAGGGGTCCCCCTGGAAACCGTGGGGAGCGGCGAGCACCCCGGCCTGTGAGTGGCCAGCAGGAAGATGTATGCCAAGCGGCGCAAGTGCGACCTGCTGGAGCTGTGCAAGCAGAGGGGGCTGCGCCCAGGGAGGCTCACCAAGGACCAGCTGATTGCCCAGCTGGAGCAGGGAGATCGCATGAATGAATGGAGCCCTGTCTCTGAGGGAAGCAGCTGGGCAGATGCAGCACAGGCACCAGTGTCTGTCCCCGCTGGGAGTGGTCAGCCGGCGGACGAGGGCTTCCCGAGACCCCCCCTTCCTAGGCCTAGGGGAAGGGCGGGGAGGAGCCCAGTGAATACCGAGGGCACCGTGACCCCCCCCCGGCCAGCAGGGGAGCCTCACGGTGAAGCTCACCCCCCAGCAGGGGATCCTCCCGGCAACGCTCGGCATCCGTGGAGCGGATGCGGCTGGAATATGAAAGGGAGCTAAAACGGGAAGAGCTCGAGTTAAAGAGGCGAGAGCTGGAGGAGAAGGCGAAACAGCGTGAACATGAGGAGAACCAGCGTAAACATGAGGAGAACCAGCGCCAGCGTGAGTGGGAGGAAAAGGAGAAACAGCGTAAACATGAGCTGGACCTGGCCCGGCTGAGGAGCAGTGAGGCTCCGGCTGCAGTGAGTGAGGGGGGACCCAAGCCTACAAAGAGCTTTGATAAGCACTTGCTGCCCCGGCGTAAGGAGGGGGAGGACATAGATACCTTCCTGACGGCCTTTGAGAATGCCTGCGAGCTGCACAGGGTTGACCCTGCAGAAAGGATCGCAGTTCTCGCCCCCTTACTGGACTCCACAGCCGTGGAGGTGTACAGCCGACTGAAAGGGGCGGAGGCAGGGGACTATGAACTGTTCAAACAGGCCCTGCTCCGCGAGTTTGGGCTGACTCCTGAGATGTACCGGAAAAAGTTCCGGAGCCAGCGTAAAACCCGTGAGGTCACATACCTACAACTGGTCAACCGGGCGCAGGGGTATGCCCGCAAGTGGACAGCTGGGGCCCAAACTAAAGAGGACCTGCTTGACCTATTCATACTGAAGCACCTGTACGAGCAGTGCCCGTCCGACCTGAGGCTGTGGTTGATGGACCAGAAGCCGGAGAACCCACAGCACGCAGGCCAGCTGGCCGACCAATTTGTGGACAGTTGGGCAGGGGATGGCAGGGAGGAGTCTCGAAGGAGCAGGCCTGCCTCAACGCAGAGAAAGAGTCAACATGGAACCTCCCAAAGGGGGCCTATGAAGAACCCCCCCAAAAGGGGAACATCCAGCGTCAGGCCCCTCCGACCCACTCAAGGGGACCCACGAGATATGGGCTGCTATCGCTGTGGCCAACGAGGTCACATACGGGCCCAGTGCCCCAAGCTCAGGGACAGACCAAGCAGACCCAACCCGCAGAGGGTGGACTGGGTAAAAACCCAATCGGAGGAGGGGCTACATTCCCAGGAAAGGGGGGTTGGCAACATACCACCTATGGATGCTCCCGGTTCCGGGTTTTTGGTTTACCGGGTGGGCGCGGGGCTGCCCCTCCGGAAGGAGTGCATTGTTTCCCTGGAAGTGGATGGGAGGAAGGTCACTGGGTACTGGGACACGGGCGCAGAGGTGACGCTGGCCCGGCCCGAGGTGGTGGCCTCAGATTGGATGGTGCCCAACACCTACCTGACCCTGATGGGCGTGGGCAGGACCCCATTCAAGGTACCCGTGGCAAGGGTACACCTAAAATGGGGGGCCAAGGAGGGCCCCAAGGATGTGGGGGTACACCCACATTTGCCCACTGACGTGTTAATGGGAGGGAACCTTAAAGACTGGCCTAGTAACACCCAGAGTGCCCTGGTCGTGACTCGTAGTCAGAGTCGGCAAATGTCACTGCTCCCCGACAACGGGGAAGGTACTCGACCCGAGGTGCAGGACCCTAACCCAGGGAGCGGGGAACGCCCAGGGGCACGGTGCAGAGAGGCTGCAGCCTCAGACCCAGCCAGCAAGAGGGAGCCGGTCCCCATTCCTGTCCCAGCTGCTGAGTTCCAGGCCGAGTTGCAGAAAGATCCCTCCTTGCGGAAGCACAGGGACCGGGCTGACCTTAGTGCGGTACAGACCATGAGGAGAGGTTGCAAGGAGAGGTTCCTGTGGGAGAAGGGGTTCCTGTACCGAGAATGGGCTCCCCTAGGGGAAGTAGAGTCATGGGGGATCAGGAGGCAGCTGGTGGTCCCCCAGAAGTTCCGTCACAAGCTGCTGTACCTGGCCCATGACATCCCTCTCGCGGGGCACCAGGGAATCCGACGCACCAGGCAGAGGCTGCTACAGAACTTTTACTGGCTTGGGGTCTTTACCCATGTCCGACAGTACTGCCAATCCTGTGACCCCTGCCAGAGGGTGGGGAAGGCCCCGGACAAGGGGAAAGCGGCTTTGAGGCCTTTACCCATCATAGAAGAACCTTTCCAGAAGGTGGCCATGGACATAGTGGGACCCCTCAGCAAGACGACCCGGTCAGGGAAGAAATACATCCTGGTGGTGGTGGATTTTGCTACTCGCTACCCCGAGGCGGTGGCCTTGTCCTCTGTCGCAGCAGACACAGTGGCAGCTGCGTTGCTGACAATTTTCAGCCGGGTGGGGTTCCCCAAGGAGGTCTTAACGGACCAGGGGTCCAACTTCATGTCAGCCCTGCTCCGGTCCTTATGGCAGAAATGTGGGGTCCAGCACAACTGGGCCTCAGCGTATCACCCCCAGTCCAACGGGCTGGTAGAAAGGTTCAACAGGACGCTGAAGATGATGCTAAAAACATTTATAAACCAGCATCCGCAAAATTGGAACAAGTACTTACCTCACCTGCTGTTTGCGTACAGGGAGGTACCCCAGAAATCTACCGGGTTTTCACCTTTCGAACTGTTGTATGGAAGGCGGGTAAGGGGGCCCCTAGACCTGATGAGGGACGAATGGGAGGGGAAGGCCGCTCCCGAGGGAGAGTCAGTGGTGAAGTATGTCCTGACCTTCTGGGAAAGACTGGCCGAGCTCATGGGCCTGGCCAGGGAGAATCTGGCCCGAGCCCAGAGAAGGCAGAAGGTCTGGTATGACCGCACGGCACGGGCCCGTGCCTTCGCCACCGGGGATCAGGTGATGGTTCTCATCCCCGTAAGAAAAAACAAACTCCAGGCCGCCTGGAAAGGGCCCTTCAAGGTTATCAAGCAACTAAATAAGGTAAACTATGTGGTGGAGCTGTCAAACCGGGCACATCACCGTCGGGTGTACCATGTGAACATGATGAAACCATACTATGACGGGGAATGTGGTGTTGGCCGTGTGTGGACATTGGGAGGGGCAGAAAAATGACCCCTTAGTGGATCTATTCCCTGGGACAAAAGCTGGTTCCCCCCTGGAGGCGATTCCCCTCTCTGATCAACTGACCCCGGGCCAGCACGCTGAGATCAGAGGGGTGCTGCATCTATACCGACAGCTGTTTTCCAACCAGCCTGGACACACTAATTTGACTGTCCACCAGGTGGAGACCGGGTCACACCCCCCTATAAGATGCTCCCCTTTTCGGGTCACTGGTAAAACTGCCCAGGATCTTGAAAGAGAGGTCAGGGACATGCTGGCTTTGGGGGTGATCCAGCCGTCTTCCAGCCCTTGGGCCTCGCCAGTGGTGCTGGTTCCCAAGAAGGATGGGTCAATCTGGTTCTGTGTGGACTATCAAAAGCTCAGTGCCATCACCGTATCTAATGCCTACCCTATGCCCAGGGCTGACGAGCTCCTAGACAAGCTGGGAGGTGCTCGGTACCTCACCACCATGGATCTTACCAAAGGCTACTGGCAAGTGCCGCTGGATGCAAATGCCAGGCTAAAATCGGCCTTTATCACCCCTCTGGGGCTCTATGAGTTTTTAACCCTGCCCTTCGGCCTCAAGGAAGCGCCGGCCACCTTCCAGCTCCTGGTAAATCAGCTACTAAAAAAAATAAAAAGTTTTGCCGTGGCGTATATTAACAACATCTGCGTCTTCAGCCAAACCTAAAAAAACCATGTGTCCCAGGTTAAACAAGTCCTAAACCAACTCCAAAAGGCTGGGTTAACAGTAAAGGCTAAAAAGTGCAAGGTGGGAATGGCTAAAGTATCTTACCTGGGCCATCGGGTGGGGAGCGGCTGCCTGAAGCCGGAACCCGCCAAGGTGGAGGTGATCAGAAACTGGCCTGCTCCCCAAACTAAAAACAGGTCCAGGCCTTTATTGGAATGGCGGGGTACTATCGAAGGTTCGTGCCCCACTTTAGTGCCATAGCCGGCCCCATCACTGAACTGTGCAAAAAGGAAAAGCCAGACAAGGTGATCTGAACTGAGCAGTGCCAGGAGGCTTTCCGGGCGCTGAAGGAGGCTCTGGTTAGTGGCCCAGTTCTGGCAAACCCAGATTTTGACAAACCCTTTATGGTGTTCACCAATGCCTCAGACACGGGACTGGGGGCGGTGTTAATGCAGAAGGATGAAAAGGGGGAAAGACACCCCATTGTGTACCTGAGTAAGAAGCTGCTACCCCGGGAACAAAGCTACGCGGCCATCGAGAAGGAATGCCTGGCCATGGTGTGGGCCCTTAAGAAGCTAGAGACATATCTCTTTGGGCGACACTTCACCGTGTACACCGACCACTCTCCCCTGACCTGGCTGCACCAGATGAAAGGAGCCAACGCCAAGCTCCTGAGGTGGAGCCTGCTCCTGCAGGACTAGGACATGGACGTGGTCCATGTGAAGGGAAGTGCCAACCTGACAGCGGACGCGTTGTCCCGGAGAGGGGGCCCTGAACTTCCCCAGGTCACTGGGCAGAGTGACCCTGGTCAGTTCAGTCTCGAAGGGGGGAGAGATGTGATGGAGTAGGGACTGTCTGTGTGGGGAGTGGGAGAGCAGGGGAGGACTTTAGGGGATGGACGATGCCAGGGCCTGTAACCTGAGCTAGGTAAGGGAGGGGAAAGGTCAACACCTTTGCCCGGGAAGGGGACAAAGGAAGGGGGTGGCAGGAGGGAAGCAGTTTGAGTTTGGGCTTGGGGCTGGATGGGTGGAATTCAGGGTATCCTAGCTAGGATCCAAGCACCCTGAAAGCCCAGAAGGACTCGGTGGAGGGGTCCTGACTGTGCCTGCAGCTCTGCTGTAACCTGTGTTCCTGTTGTCCAATAAACCTTCTGTTTTACTGGCTGGCCGAGAGTCACTGTGGGTCCCAGGAAGAGGGGTGCAGGGCCGGACTCCCCCACACTCCGTGACAACAGGGCCTTGTCCCAGAGAGGTGTATGTGTGTGTGTCTCTCTCTCTGTTTAAAGCACTTTGAAGACAGTTTGTCACAGGACCCAGCAGTGGAGGGAGGAGGGTTCTGGTGCTGGCAGTACTGGGTGGACCCGCAGAACCAGAGTCAGACATTTCCCTGGCTCTGACCTGCTGCCGTCGCTACCCCAGCCCCAGGCACAAACTCCTTGCTGAGCCGTGTGCGTTATCCCAGGGATACAGACACGGCCCTTTCTGTGCTGCCCTGGGTGAGCGTCCGGCGCGGGGGCTCCGTGGACCCTGGGCCTGCAGCTGCGGGTCTCCCCCGTGTCTGCGGCTGGGGGTCTGGCAGCTGCTGTGTGTGTTCTCGTCGGCGTGAGATGGACCCGCCAGAGACTGTTACGCTGCTGTTAAAATCACCTTTTCATTCGCTATAAACATCGACACGAAATTAACCAAAGTGGAATCGACCCATCTTTACCTTGTGGAAATGAACCGTTCGGCCGTGTCAGGTAATAACGAGGGACGGTTCGTTTTGCCGGTTTCCCACCACACAGTTCATTGAAATCGCCCTGTTCCCAAGAGCTTTTTCCTTTTCATTGGTCGCATTTCTCAATGCACAGAAGTTTTGTGAGGTGGTTTCTAGCCCTGCTGGCGCCTGGCAACCACAACACCTCTAGGGGCTCAAACCTGGAGGGTGTTTAAACAAAACCGGGAGTTTGAAAATCCTCAAGGGCTTTTTTAAGCTGATCTCAATTTTTCGGGGGCCCAGCTGGTGATTTCTGACCCCTTGGAGTTATGGATATAAGCGTTCCTCCTCAGCGACCCCGACTGAGCTTTCAGGGTGGGTTCCTCAGCGGTGGAGATCAGCGTGGCCACGCTGGGGCGATGGAGCTGAGTTACCCCAGCGGGAGCACTGGCTCCTCGGTGCTGGCGATGCTCCGTCTCCTGCTGTGCGGCGTGGGCAGAGCTGTGTGTGCTGAGGGGCGCCATTGCAGGCTAGCTTTGAGGTTGGGTTTTCCTCCCCCAGACCCGCTCATCGCTCCCCGTCACCCACCCCGGTACTACCAATTATTGTGAGAGTCAGTCTGTCCTTAAAGCCCCAGCTCCTGGATTGCTGTGACCATGGCTGAGCCCTCACGGTTCCCAAGCACAGTGTGAAACCCACCCCCAGCTCACAGCCTGCGGGTGAACACAAACCACCTTTTGGAACTTTTTACAAACTCATGGTTTTGGGGGCCCTGACCCCTGGGGTTCCAATGCCGGGGGCTGGCAATGCTGCACCCCCAGAAACGGACCCTGCCCTGCCCTATGGGTGGGTTTCCAGTTCCAGCCTGCTTCCCACTCAGCATCCACACACGCCCCATTGGCTATGCTGCTGGGCTCTCAGCTCACAGCTATAGGGGCTGTGTAGGGCCCCCTACAGCAGAGCAGGGAGCTGCCTGGGGGTGGGGTGCAAATCCCCTTGTGTCCCCGCAGGGCAGGGATCCTGTACACCTGGATCTGAGCTGCCAATTAACGCACCCCAGTTACTGGAGCCGTCTGGGGGAGGCTCCAGCCCAGCTGAACTGGCTCTGAGCAGGACCGAGCGGCACAGACCCAGCTACTCCTAATCAGAGGGCACTCTGGGAGTGGCTAATCCGGATCAGCTCAGCGCTGCGTTCACACCTAGGTCACACGGCTCATGTTTGCTGACACGTTGCCCTAGTCCATTGCAGCTCGTGCCACAGCCATAACCCACCCCAGCCCATGGGCCGCTCCTGCCAGTCGGGGGGGGGGGGGGAGATTGGGGTTAAATACCCCCAGGTTCAGCCAGTTTGCTGCTCCACGTGGCATCAGGCCCAGGCTGGCAGTGGGGAGCCCTGGCGAGGAAATGGGGGGGAGGCGATGCCAGCTCTGGGCCCAGCTGCCAAGGGATTTGCTGGATACAGACCCAGCAAACAACCTGCCCTGATTAGCCACTAGAAGGAGCCCGCAGCTGCTTTATCACCCGCCTGTGAGTCAGGCCCTTTCCGAGAAATCAGCCGGGAGAGGAGAAACCTTCCCTGGCTGGGCTCCGGGGTGCTGCTGCCTCGCTGGGCTCTGGGGCGCTGGGACAGAAATCCCCTGCCTGTGTGGCCCAGCCTGGGCCTCCTCTCTGCCCTGCCCTGCCCTGGGGCACTCAGCCGGGGACAGCGCTGGGATGGGAGACCCGGAACCGGCACTAGCTGGGCCTGGGGCATCCAGGGGCAAAGACACAGGCTGAGCTGGGGGGGAGGGGAGATTGGAGTTAAATACCCCCAGGTTCAGCCGGCCAGGGCCAGTTTGCCGCTCCGCATGGCATTGGGCCCAGGCTGGCAGTGGGGAGCCCTGGTGAGGAAATGGGGGGGAGGCGATGCCAGCTCTGGGCCCAGCTGCCAGGGGATTTGCTGGCTACAGACCCAGCAAACAACCCACCCTGATTAGCCACTAGAAGGAGCCCGCAGCTGCTTTATCACCCGCCTGTGAGTCAGGCCCTTTCCGAGAAATCAGCCGGGAGAGGAGAAACCTTCCCTGGCTGGGCTCCGGGGGTGCTGCCGCCTCGCTGGGCTCTGGGGCGCTGGGACAGAAATCCCCTGCCTGTGTGGCCCAGCCTGGGCCTCCTCCCTGCCCTGCCCTGCTCTGTCCTGCCCTGGGGCGCTCACCCGGGGGCAGCACTGGGATGGGAGACCCGGAACCGGCACTAGCTGGGCCTGGGGCATCCAGGGGCAAAGACACAGGCTGAGCTGGGGCGGTTGGGTCATCCTGGTGCCCAGGGTAAAGTCCCCTATGGCTGCAGCATGACCCCCCCCCAGCAAGTGGGGGCTGATGTTCCCCTGGCCCAGAGACACAAACTCTCCCCAGTGCTGGAAGAGGTCAGGGGGCTCCCAAGTCTGAACAACGCCCCGGGAAAGGCCCAGTGGGGTGAGTGAAAGAGCCCCCAGCAAGGCTGAGGAAGGGTCGGCTCGGCCATGCTGGGGTCAGGCAGCCATGGACAGACGCAGCAGCGAGAGGGGACGGCTCAGGGCTCTGAGCATTGGAGTGAGGCCCTGAAACTTCAGCTTCCTCCTCCCCCACCCCCACCCCCGGCTGGACCACCAGACAGGTCAGTGCATGCGGGTCCCTGGGTGAGACCCGACATCCCCAGCCCCCTGCATGGATATTACAGATCCCACAAGACGCTTCTCATAGGTGCAGGGCTTTGGCCCCGCTGTCCTTGGCCAGTATTTCCACCGGATGTCTGGCTGATGCGCACTTCCCCAGAGGTGGCTGCATTTCCATGGGGCTGCATGTGCTTTGTGAGGCCCCGTAGGACACAAGAAGCATTAGCAATGGCAGGGGGGACTGTGACCCTGAGCTACTTCTGCTGCTCTAAGGGAGTCGGATTTTCCATTGCAGTGACACCGAAAGACCAGAGCCCAGCCCAGGCCCTGTTGTGCCGGACAAACACATCAGACTGACAGCCCCCATCCTGACAAGCTGACCTAACGAGGAGGGGCTGAGGGGCTGCAGCAGTGGGTTGCAGTTTTGCCAGCTCTCACAATTTTGTCATAAGCATTGCGATATTTGAAGGTTTGTCATAAAGTCCCAGCTCCGGGAGTCGGGGAGAAGTTCAGGCTTATTTTAAAAGCAAGTGCCACCCTGGTGATTGCAAAGAAAAGCTTAAAACGGCAAACCGTAAAGACGCAGAAACCAAATTAAAAAAAACTCCATTTTTTGTAAATCTCATGATTTTTTAGCCAATCTCATGATTTTTAGGGGGTGTAATTCATGATGTTTTAACATTTGGGGCTGGTTATAATGCATATGCCTTATGGAAGAAGTGACTTCTGAAGAAGGACCTGACGGAGAAGGCTGGCAGACTTGCTTGGGAAGTGCTGATGAAATGCAATATTTTCCCCCACACTCTGTGTAATTACCTTGCGGAACTCCCTGCCACAGGATGTCACTGAGCTCAAGAACTAAGTAAAACTCACACAGGGACAGGCCATTTCTATGGCTAACAGACTATCCAGGGCTAGACTGGTTCATGCTGACAATGGGCAGGGATATCACATCTCGCGCTGCAGGGCCTGAGCAGATCTCTGATGATCACAGGGCAGATTTTGTCCCACAGCTGTTCCCATGGGCTCTGCTCCTTGTTCTGCCCCAGCTGGCGCCGGTCACTGGTGCGGATGGGAGCCCGGCCTGGAGGCCCCTGGCTCTGACCCGGCCGGCACCGGTCACTAGTGCAGACGGGAGCCCGGCACGGAGGCCCCTGGCTCTGTCCTGGCCGGCGCTGGTCACTGGTGCAGCCGGGAGCCTGACCTGGAGGCCCCTTACTCTGCCCTGGCCGGTGCTGGTCACTGGTGCAGCCGGGAGCCTGGGCTAAATGGACATGGGGTCTGATCCCATGCAGCATCCCTGTGTTCCTCGATAATAATCCCCTTTGTTACCATCCCCTGCCCCGTGTGTGTCCCTGGGGGGGCTTCCCTGACCCATGTATTTATACAGAGGCAATATGATATTTTCTGTCTTATCTATCCTTTTCTTGATGATTCCCAACATTCGGTTTGCTTTTTTGACTGCTGCTGCACATTGAGGGGATGTTTCCAGAGAACTATCCACAATGACTCCAAGATCTTTCTGGAGTGGTAATTTAGATCCCATCATTTTACAAGAATAGTTGGGATGATGTTTTTCCAACATGCATTACTTTGCATTTATTAACATTGAATTTTATCTGCCAGTTTGTTGCCCAGTTTTGTGAGATCCCTTTGTAACTCTTTGCAGTCTGCTTTGGACTCAGCTATCCTGGGTAATTTTGTATCGTCTACTACACATTGTTTACCCCTTTTCTCAGATCATTTATGAATATGTGGAATAGGACTGGTCCCAGTACAGACCCCTAGGGGACACCACTATTTACCTCCCTCCATTCTGAAAATGGACCAGTTATTTATTCCTACCCTTTGTGTCCTGTCTTTTAACCAGTTACCAGTCCATGACAGCACCTTCCCCTTATCCCGTGGCAGCTTACTTTGCTTAAGCGTTCTTGGTGCGGGACCTTGTCTAAGGCTTTCTAAAGGCCAAGTACACTATATCCACTGGATCCCTCTTGTCCATGTCTGTTGACACACTCAGAGAATTCTAGTAGATCTGTGAGACATGATTTCCTTTTACAAAAACCATGTTGATTCTTCCCCAACTTATCGTGTTTGTCAATGTGTCTGATAATTCCCGGGGGGGCGGGGGAGGGAGGGCTTGTGAGGATGCCTGTTACAGTTTGGGCAGCAGAAGGGTTTGTTAGTTGGCTGCACCGCAGCGTAGATGCTAGATGGTCCTTGGTTAGTGCAGAGAGCAGAAAATTACAGCATGGCCCATCCTGGAATTAATTGATAAACTCAACAATAACAAGTCACCGGAACCAGACGGCATTCACCCAAGAGTTCTGAAAGAACTCAAATGTGAAGTTGCGGAACTATTAACTAAGGTTTGTAACCTGTCCTTTAAATCGGCATCGGTTTAAAACAAATAAAAGGAAGTTCTTCTTCACATAGCGCACAGTCAACTTGTGGAACTCCTTACCTGAGGAGGTTGTGAAGGCTGGAACTATAACAGCCTTTAAAAGGGAACTGGATAAATTCATGGTGGCTAAGTCCATTAATGGCTATTAGCCAGGAAGGGTAAAGAATGATGTCCCTAGCCTCTGCTCATCAGAGGATGGAGATGGATGGCAGGAGAGAGATCACTTGATCATTGCCTGTTAGCTTCACTCCCTCTGGGGCACCTGGCAGTGGCCATTGTCGGTAGACAGATACTGGGCTAGATGGACCTTTGGTCTGACCGGGTATGGCCGTTCTTATGTTCTTTTACTATAGTTTCAACCAGTTTGTCTGGTACTGAAGTCAGGCTTACTGGCCTGTAATTGCCAGGATCATCTCTGAAGCCTTTTTTAAAAAATTGGTGTCACAGCAGCTATCCTCCAATCACAGTGCAGTTTTGATTTAAGCAATAGGCTACATTCCACAATTAGTAGTTCTGCCATTTCACATTTGAGTTCCTTCAGAACTCTTGGGTGAATCCCATCTGGTCCTGGTGACTTGTTACTGATCAGTTTGGTCCAAAACTTCCTCTCCTAAACCTCAGTCTGGGACAGTTCCTCAGATTTGTCACCTAAAATAGGCACTGGGAATGGTTCGATAAGAGGCTGCTGTAATCAGCAGACGTGAGGTAGGACTAAGAGGATTTGCCGTTGTTTGTGCTATGTGTGTTCCATAGATTTGAACTGCAGCATTTATCTGTGTGCACTCCAGCTGCATTCTCTGTGTTAGGTGTCATTGTATTGAATGGTGGAGGGGTTTGATTTGGCAGGTTGGCCAAGCTGACACTGTGCTATGAGGTGTGGGTGGGTATGCGCATGCGTGTGTGTACCTTGAGGGATCAAGTCTAGTTCATTTCAATATTGAATTCTGTAGGGCATATCAGTAATGGGGCATGAGGTCTTCTTGCCATGGAATTGCCAGCTGGCTGGTGGCATACGTGGCTGTGGTCTCCGGGATTTAGTGAAGGGTAAGTGAAGGTGTCGTGGATTCACAGGCCCGGTGCTCTGCAATAACTTTGAAACATTCCCTTGGAGGAATCCCCAGGGCGCCAGACCCACTTAGTGTGTCACTCTCTGACTAGGGCAAGTGTCGTGACTTCACCACCTCCTGGAACCGAACCTCGGAGCCATCAGCACCCTGCTTCATGCCAAGGGCTCCTGAAGTGAGTCCACCTGGGTGGGACCTTGACAGAGACTTGTGCACCCAAAGGGAGCGAGGATCCCATCCATTCAGCATCTGCAGGGACTCACCTAGTGTGGGCAGCAGAAGGGTTTGTTAGCTGGCTGCACCGCAGCGTAGATGATAGATGGTCCTTGGTTAGTGCAGAGAGCAGAAAATTACAGCATGGCCCATCCTGGGCACCCCAGAGCTGCAGCCAAGCAGTGCCCACCCTTGGCTCCTGCTCTATCCCTCTGAGTCCCTTTGTCCCACCATGAGCCCTTTGTCTAAGTTCCTGAGTGAGGCACTCCCACCTGGCCCCTCCTCAGGCCTTTGTCCCTCTGCTGGTCTGTGACCTTATTGATATAACCTGGGACCATATAGAACATGGCTGTAACCAAGGCTCTGTAGTGGCACCAAATCTTATGTAAAGGGGGGTCATATAAGGTGTCTAAGACCAGGTTCTGGGTTGCTGGTTAGGATGATGCTGTCTGTATGTATGTATCACTTGGTAGTTGAAGTCATGAGTATTGGCTCTATAGTGTCTATACTGTCTGTATTTCAAAGTTGTGCTGTGTTTCTGGGAGACATCCCAGACAAGTGGGTGTTAGCTCTGCCTAGCCTGCTTGATGCCCATTAAGGACCATCAGCTACACAACTGACCCATTGAGAGGAGGCAGATACGCCTTGTGACTCAGCAGGGTGTGCAGGGACTTGCCCATGTGACTCCAGACTCCATTTTGCTGTAACTTTCCACAGCAGGAATAAAGAAGTGTTCTTATACTTGGAAGAGCCTATATAAGGCGGAGGTCTCATCTCCATTTTGTCTTCAATCCTGCTTCTTACCTCTGGAGGGACTTTGCTACGAACAGAAGCTCTGCACAAAGGACTGATGACCCATCCCAGCCGGGGATGTTCTCCAGAGACTTGATTTGACCCTGCAGTTTACTCCATCACTGCTACAAGCCTGAACTAAGAACTTTCCCATTACTGTATGGAATTGATTCCATTTAACCAACTCTAGCTCTCATCTCTACCTTTTTCCCTTTATGAATAAACCTTTAGATTTTAGATTCTAAAGGATTGGCACCAGCGTGATTTGTGGGTAAGATCTGATGTGTATATTGACCTGGGTCTGGGGTTGGTCCTTTGGGATCGAGAGAACCTTTTTCTTTTACTGGGGTGTTGGTTTTCATAACCATTCATCTCCAGAACGAGTGGCACCGGTGGTGATACTGCGAGACTGGAGTGTCTAAGGAAATTGCTTGTGTGACTTGTGGTTAGCCAGTGGTGTGAGACCAAAGTCCTGTGTGTCTGGCTGGTTTGGTGCCTTAGAGGTGGAAGAACCCCAGCCTGGGGCTGTAACTGCCCTGTTTGAGCAATTGGTCCTGAATTGGCACTCAGTGGGGTCCCGCCAGAACCGGATAGTCACAGGTCAAACCTGGCTGGTTTCCTGTGGAGGGGTTGGGCCATCTAGGGACCTTAGCTGCTGGGCAGCAAGTGTCCTGGGGGTTGGCTTTGCCATTGTCCTCATGGGCTCTCCAGTGACATGAGCCCGAAGCCCCAGAGAGCTAGGAGCCAGTCACACCTGTGTGGTAGCCTACCTGAGTGTAAAGAACCCTTTTCCACCCTCAGGTGAGAATGGTGTATATGGGGGAAACTAAGGCAGGCACCATATTTGTACAGAATACGTATAGAAAATTCCCACTCTGTCACAGAAGGCAAAGTCTCTGTGAGGATGAAGGGGGTAGTAACAGAAAGAGGTAGCTTCAACTACAGTTTTGGGCAGTCGATTAATACTTCGCTTAGAAATGCTCTCTAACCGGCTATGGGGTCAGCTGAGTGACTAATTCCGGTCACTCTGTAGCAATTAACCACACAGGGTGTGGAGTTGTGGGTCTCAGGGGCAGTGTGGTGCAGAGCAGGGCACAAATACCCACAGATCCAGCCGGGCTGCGGCGGTTTGCAGCTCCCGTGGGCGGTGCACGAGCAGGTCTCTGGGCTGCGACGTGCTCTGGAGCAGGCTGCCAGAGGATATGCTGGCTACAGAAATGGCACATCACCAGCTCTGACTGAGCTCCTGTGGGCAAGCGCGCCGCGCGATGTAACCCGGCACGACCGGGGCCGCTGCTGGGAGCTCCTGGCTGAGAGCAGACACCAGCCCTGAGCAGGCAGAGCCGGGCGCCGCTGCAAACTGACGCCTGGGAAGCCCCTGTCACCGGAGCGGCTCTCGCAGCCCAGGGAGCGATGCCGGGCTGAGCAGCGTGGCAGACACACCCCGCGGAAAGCGGCGCCCGGTGCACGGGCAGTCCCGGCGCAGAGACCCGGGGCGGGGGGCGGTTTGCAGCCCAGCTCTCGGGCTAGCGACGAAGGGCCGGGTGGAGGCAGTACAGCCACGGGGCACGGCCTGCGGCGATTCCCCAGCTGCGCCTGCAAAGCAGCTCCCGGTTTGCAGCCCGCTCGTCAACCTGCCCGGACGGCTTCAGCCCGGAGACCGCTGACGCGCCTGGCTCCGTCTGTCAACGTGTACAGAGGCAATGTCCTGAAATCAAACCCTAATTTTGAAAGTTCTCCAGCAGCATTTTTCTTACCTTTGCCTTTTATCAGTGGAAATATTTTAGCATCGATTTGTGTGTGTACAGCCCTGACCGTAGAGGTGCGAGGTGGGGGGAGGGAATATCTTTTATTGCACCAACTTCTGTTGGTGAAAATAGCAAGGTGGCCGTGGCACCTTAGGGACTAACACATTTATGTGGGCAGAAGAGACTTCATTTCAGGCACACGCAGCGCTCTTCCTCAGCTCTACCCAGGGCCGGTGCAAGGAAGTTTTGCACCCTAGGCGAACCTTCCACCTTGCGCCCGCCCCCCAGCCCTGCAGCAGCTCCCCGCCCCCCCCCCCGAAGTGTGCCGCCCGCCCCCGTGGGAGCTCCCCACCCCATGGCCTGAGGAGCCCTGGGGTACCTCCCCACCCCAGCTCACCTCTGCTCCGCATCCTCTCCAAGCAGGACTGCGCAGTGGAACCCCTGGGCTGGCGGCTGCTGGCAGCGGCGTGCTGACCCAGGGGACCTCCCTGGGTTGCCAGCGGCGCGCCAGGGCAGCCCAGAGGATTCCAGGGGCCTGGGGTCTTCAGCGGTGGGGGGCCCCTGCTTTGGCGGTAATTCAGCAGCAGGGGGCTCTTCTGCTCCGGGACCTGCCGCCCAAGTGCCCCGGAGACCCGCTCCAGGGCCCCCCCACCGCCGAATTACCGCCGAAACGGGACCTGCTGCCGAAGTGCCGCCGGGTATTCAGCGGTAATTCTGTGGCGGAGGGCCCCCGCCACGGGTCTCCGGAGCACTTCAGCGACTGGTCCCAGAGCGGAAGGGCCCCCCGCCGCCAAATTACCGCCAAAGACCGGGCTGCATGTCGCCAGCGATAATTCACTGGCGGGGGGTCCTTCTGCCCTGGAGGAGAAGACCCCCCCGCCAGCAAGGACCGGGAGCAGAAGAAGCTCCAGAGGCCCGGGCCCCACTAGTGTTTTCCGGGACTCCCGGAGTGAGTGAAGGACCCCACTCCAGGGGCCTCAAAAAACTCTCCTGGGGGCCCCTGCGGGGCCTGGAGCAAATTGCCCCTCTTGTCCCCCTCTCTGGGCGGCCCTGCTGGTGTGCTGACCCAGAGGAAGCCCTGGGCTGCTGGCTGCCACGGCGGCACCCTGACCCAGGGTCCCCCTGGGTTGCTGGCTGCCGCGGCAGTGCCCTGACCCGAGGGACACCCTGGGCTGCCGGCTGCCGCAGGCTCCGACTCCCTCTCTGTCCCAGCAGCAGCGGCTGCGCAACCATTTAAAAAAAAATTGGGGGGCGCTTTTTGGCGTCCTCAAATCTCGGCACCCTAGGCAACCGCCTAGTGCACCTAAATGGTTGCACCGGCCCTGGCTCTACCAACATTTACAGATAAAATCTTAGCCTTCTGAGCCTAGTTGCAGAAAACAGTGGTGCCACTAGGCTATAGCATGAGCAGACTAAGCAATTGTTTCAAGCCCTGGGAAGCTCAGGGGGGCCCTGATTTTGTGCAACCCCCAAAATAGAATTCATCTTATTTAATGTGGACTTTTTAACAGGAGTATTCAGTGTGTTGTGTTGGTATTTTTTGGTTTTTTTGTGTGTGGAAGTAATGCAGTCAATGTTTTGTTAGGGGGTGGGTGAGGGATAAGGGGGCTCAAAAATATTCCTGCTTAGGGCCCCCAATGATCTAGCACTACCCCAATGCATGTTCCCCAAACACTGGGCAGGTCATTGGAATTTCTATGGAGGGACAGGCCATAGTTGGCTTCTTCCTCTAGTAGCTTCTAAGTGCTGGGCTTTATGGGGGAAGAGGCTTACTCTGTCCTTTGACCAGTTTTTGTTACTTTGTTTTACTTTAATCTAAAATAGAACAAGAAAGCCAAAAAGTAAAATCTCAGCGCACAGAGTATACAGTGTCCTGTATAACAACCTGCAACTGAACGGAGATCTAGTAAAGAGGGTTCGGGCAGAGCAGCGGGTGTGGGGGTGCTTGGGGGCTCTACACTGGCAGAGAAGTGGGGTGTGATGTGGAGGAGGAGAGGGGGGATCCGGAGGGTTGCAGGAGAAGAGGTGCAGGGAAGGGGGAGGTGCGGGAGGACAGGACTGGGGAAGGGTTCAAGGGGAGAGGTGCAGGTGAAGGGAGAGCACAAGGGGAAGGGGTTCAGTGAAGAAGCGATGGGGGGAGGTACAAGTGAAGAGGCTGCGAGCGGGATGGGGGGTGCAGTGTCTGACAGGGGCAGGCATTGACAGCTGCTTCCCCAACCCCGTGCAGGCAGAGCTGAGAGGATAGACACTGACCCCCAGGTGCCCGAGCTGTGGGGGTCCCGTGGCGGGGCCGTATCCCCCACTGCCCCGCTCAGAGCCGGGCTCTGCCTCTCCCCACCCAGGGCCGGCAGCGCAGGGCTGAGGTGGAGGAGGTGCGCAGCGGGCTGGGTCCGGAGGTGGGAGGGGGCAGCTCCCTGGCAGCTTGGGCTGCCCAGGCACTTGCCCTGTTAGCGCGCGAGCTGGGATCCTGCCCAGCCTGGCAGCGCCCTGCACTGCCCACTCAGGCAGCCACCCTGGGGAGACTCAGAACAGAGCAGCAGCAGCAGCAGCAGGACCCCTGCATCCCGGGCCCCACTTCCCTCCTCCCCCGGCGCCTCAAACTCAGGCCGGACTGCAGCTCAGGATGCCCTGCCGCTGGAGAGCCAGAGCATCATCCCCCGGAGCTGAGCCCCTCTCGCTGCCGCAGTCTGGGCTCGGGCTCCCCAGCGGCGGGGCAGCCTGAACTGCAGTCCAACCTGTGCAGCTCAGGCTGCCATGACACTATCTAGTTACTGAGGCCAGAACTGCAGTGTGAGTTCCAGCTTGGCCTGAAAGCCTCAGCTGACAGAGAACATCCTGGTTCAGGGCCGGTTCCCAGCTTTTTGCGCCCAAGCAAAAAAAAAAAAAAAAAAAGGAGTGGGGGCTGGAACACCGCCCCTTGGAAAGTGCTTCCCCAAGCACATGCTTGGAGTGCTGGTGCCTAGAGCCGGCCCTGAGAGAAGGCACAGGAGTGGGTGAGAAGGAAGGGCTTGAGTGGGAGGAGGTCAGAGACATTCCATGCTTCCAATGAACCTTCTCAAGCCCATAGAAAGAATCAACAAATCTTAGGAGCCTCATCTGGTTTCCCACATGGTCTTGTGAGTCTTAGGAGGGAGGCTGACAAACTTTCTGAGTTTTTTGATAGGAAAAACATTTTTTTCCTTTGACAGGTCTCCCTAGTGATCAGATTACAGTTTCAGTTCTGTCTTTGCAAGGAAAAGGACTTGACCAGAGGCTGTCTTGTTTTGTTTAAATGGAAGTTTAGTGCTCCAGCAGAGCCCCTGACATGCTATACTGAGGTTGCCAAAGTTGATTTTTCCATTGTGTAGTTCCTAAGTAAAGTTTAATAACTTTTAGTAGATGAGGTTGCAGTTCAAAATTATGGTCAATTGTTGCAGGGTGGTCCCCTGCTCCTGCCCTGCGGGGCTTGAAACAGCCCAGGAGAGGGCTGTGGCTGGGATAGGAAGCCTGGGCTGATTGGGGAAACTAGGCTCAGATGGGGCCATGCCCCAATCAGGCCTAGCTGGTCCCTATAAGCAGCTGTGAGCCAGAAACCCAGAGAGCATTGGCACTGTGACCACACTCACACTTCAATGCACTGCCACGGGAGTGCTCCTGCAGCAGAGCTGTACAGCTGCAAGTGTAGCCATACCCAAAGGACCTAAGTGGAGCAGGGCTGGGGAAAGGCAGAGGAGCTGGGGAGCTCCAGCCTGGAAAGCCCCAGGCTGTGGCCTAGCAGAAGGCCAAGAGGTACTGGGGGCTGCAGGGGGCAGCCCAGGGGTAGGCCAAGGCAGCAGGTCCAAACCCCTGTTGCCAGTGATGAGTGGCTGACACTGCAGTCTGCCCCAGGGTGCAGGGCTAGACAATGACTGGCAGTAGCTGTATGCTGAGGTGAGGTGGGGGTAGTGTGTGTGTGGGGTTCCCTGGGTAGGGGAGACCCAGAGACTGAGGGATTACTGCCAGGGGGAAGCACCTCAGGTAAAAGGGCACCGGGTCCAGGCAGGGACACTGGGTCAGAGGACAGGTGGATCACTGGCCTGCAGAGGTCGCTCCAGAGCTGGAACGAGCTAATTCCCAGAAGTGACCAGCAAGAGACTCCGCAGGGGTGAGTCTGCTCCTCTACGTGAAGGCAGTAGATCTCTGCTAGGAGAGTCCATTGAACTTGAATTTAATTCTGTCTTTCAGGATTGTAGCTGCAAAGTGGCAAAAAAAAGCTTTATTAGACATAAGGAACTGTGCTTACCTGGAGTATTCTGGGGTTTTCTGATTTGGGAATCACACATCTGATTCACTAAGTTTTGCAGAAAAATCTTACTTCAGCCTTAGGTAAAACCTACCAGTTTTGAGGCCAATATTACTATTTTTTTTTAAAAAAAATTTTAAGCAGGGAAGGTGGCAAAAACTAGTTTTATAGTGGAGACTCAGTCCTTGCAATTTGAGCCACAAGGGGACAAATATCCCCTTAATTAAGAATATAAATTCTTGTGTATTCTGTTATACTTAGTGTTAGGTTACTCTCTAGGATTGCTTCTTTACTTAACAGTGGCTTAACAATGAAATATTCGGTGAGCTTAAACACAAAAAGGAAGCTTACAAGAAGTGGAAATTTGGACATAACTAGGGAGGAGTATGAAAATATTGCTCAAGCATGCAGGAGTGTAATCAGGAAGGCCAAGGCACAGTTGGAGTTGTAGCTATCAAGGGATGTGAAGGGTAACAGGAAGGGTTTCTACAGGTACGTTAGCAACAAGAAGGTGGTCACAGAAAGTGTGGGCCCCTTACTGAATGGGGGAGGGAACATAGTGACAGAGGATGTGGGAAAAGCTGAAGTACTCTTTGATATTGCACTTTGTATACAATTTTATGAAAATATACTAATGTGTGAATATAATGTAACTGGAATATGCTTCATGCAAAAGGTCTCTTGTAAGGGATCGTTACAAAGCTTTTAATCTACAGAGTGTGATCATCCTGTTTGTATGTATGTACCACTCTTGTATCTGAAACTAGAAATATGAAATTTAACTCTGAGGGCCTATTGTAATATGCAAAGTGAGGGCCTTTAATGGTGGTTTAAAATCTTGACGCCTCCCATTAACCAGGACAGTTGTCCGCAGATGGGTGTGTTTTACCTGTAAGTCTTCCTGTATGTGTGTGTGTGCTGGCAAGTGGGCAATGAAGTCTTACAGCGACGTGTGATCATGTCACCAGAACTGGAATCCATCTTTAACCTGGTGTCTTTCCATTGAGAAAGAGGGGGTGGGGACCCAGAGGGACAAAGGATTCCTGCCTTATGCAAAAGATATGTAGGTGGGTGTGTCATAAACAGATGGCTAAGGGTTAATGTCTCTTTTACCTGTAAAGGGTTAAGAAGCTCAGTGAACCTGGCTGACACCTGACCACAGGACCAATGGGGGGACAAGATACTTTCAAATCTTGATGCAGGGAAGTCTTTGTTTGTGTTGTTTGTTTTGTTCTTTGTTCGCTCTTGGGGCTAAGAGGGACCAGACCTGCACCCTAGGTTTCTCCAATCTTTCTGAAACAGTCTCTTATGTTCAAAATAGGAAGTACTAGCTAGAAAAGGCGGATTAGTCTTATGTTTGTTTTCTTAACTTGTGAATGTGTATTTTGCTGGAAGTATTTTTTACCTCTGTTTCTTGTAACTTGAATTCTCAGGCTGGCGGGGGGAAGTCCCTCTAGTCTATATGAGCTGAATACTCTGTAAACATTTTCCATCCTGATATTACAGAGATAATTTTTACTTTTTTCTTTCTTTAATTAAAAGCTTTCTTTTTTAAGAACCTGATTGATATTTTCCCTTGTTTAAGACCCAAGGGGATTGGGTCTGAACTCACCAGGGATTGGTGGGGGGAAAGGAGGGAGGCAAGGTCAATTCCTCTCTGTTTTAAGGAGTTTGGATCAGTGTAGTCTTTCAGGGTAACCCAGGGAGGGGAAAGTCTGGGAGGGGGAAAGGAGGGGGAGGAATGGTTCATTTCTCCTGGTTTTGAGACTTAAGGGGTTTGGGTCTTGGGTTCCCCAGGGAAGGTTTTGGGGGAACAGAAAGTGTGCCAAACACTGTATTTTGGCTGGTGGCAGTGCTATCAGATCTAAGCTAGGAATTAAGCTTAGAAGGGTACATTCAGGTCCCTACTTTTTGGACACTAAAGTTCAAAGTGGGAAAAATACCTTGACAAGCAGGAACAGAACAAATGGGGCTGCAGTCATGAGAAATCTAGCCACCACCTGAGCTGGAACAAGGGTGTACCGGGGAAAGGATTGGGCCCAGACTAGGAAGGTGTCTCCAGTCTGTGAAAGAAACTTATTGAAACATCTCTCAGGGTGAGGTTTTATCTGTATTCAGTTTTATTACTGTAGTAGGCTTAGACTTGCATGTTCTATTTTATGTTGCTTGGTAATTCACTTTGTTCTGTCTGTTACTACTTGGAACCACTTAAATCCGACTTTCTGTATTTAATAAAATCACTTTTTACTTGTTAATTAACCCAGAGTATGTATTAATACCTGGGGGGGCAAACAGCTGTGCATCTCTCTCTATCAGTGTTACAGAGGGCGAACAATTTGAGTTTACCCTGCATAAGCTTTATACAGGGTAAAACGGATTTATTTGGGTTTAGACCCCATTGGGAATTGGGCATCTGAGTGTTAAAGACAGGAACACTTCTGTAAGTTGCTTTCAGTTAAGTCTGCAGCTTTGGGGCATGTGGTTCAGACCTTGGCTCTGTGTTGGAGCAGACGGGCAGGTCTGGCTCAGCAAGACAGGGTGCTGGAGTCCCAGGCTGGCAGGGAAGGCAGGGGCAGAAATAGTCTTGGCACATCAGTTGGCAGTTCCCAAGGGGGGGTCCTGTGATCCAACTGGTCACATGCTCAGTGCTTTTTCTGCCTTGATCTTCACAGGCAAGGGCAGCTCCCAGACTGCTGCACTGGGCAGCACAGTATGGGGAGAAGGTGACCAGCCCTCTGTGGAGAAAGAACAGGTTAAGGAGCAATAGTCAACATGGTTTCTGTAAAGGGAAATTGTGTCTTACTAATCTATTAGAGTTCTTTGAAGGGGTCAACAAACATGGACAAGGGGGATCCAGTGGACATAGTGTACTTAGATTTCCAGAAAGCCTTTGATAAGGTCCCTCACCAAAGGCTCTTATGTAAATTAAGCTGTCATGGGATAAAAGGGAAGGTCCTTTCATGGACTGAGAACTGGTTAAAAGGCAGGGAACAAAGGGTAGGAATTAATGGTAGATTCTCAGAATGGAGAGGGGTGACTAGTGGTGTTCCCCAAGGGGCAGTACTAGGACCAATCTTATTCAACTTATTCATAAATTACCTGGAGAAAGGGGTAAACAGTGAGATGGCAAAGTTTGCAGATGATACTAAACTGCTCAAGATAGTTAAGAGCAAAGCAGACTGTGAAGAACGTCAAAAAGATCTCACAAAACTAAGTGATTGGGCAATAAAATGGCAAATGAAATTTAATGTGGATAAATGTAAAGTAATGCACATGGGGAAAAAATAACCCCAACTATACATACAATATGATGGGGGCTAATTTAGCTACAATGAGTCAGGAAAAAGATCTTGTCGTCATCATCGTGGATAGTTCTCTGAAGATGTCTATGCAGTGTGCAGAGGCGGTCAACAAAGCAAACAGAATGTTATGAATCATTAAAAAGGGATAGAGAATAAGACTGAGAATATATTATTGCCCTTCTATAAATCCATGGTACACCCACATCTCAAATACTGGGTACAGATGTGGTCTCCTCATCTCAAAAAAATATACTGGCCCTAGAAAAGGTTCATTAAAGGGCAACTAAAATGATTATGGGTTTGGAGAGGATCCCATATAAGAAGAGATTAAAGAGCCTAGGACTCTTCAGCTTGGGAGAGAGGAGACTAAGGGGGGGATATGGTAGAAGTATAAAAAATCATGAGTGATGTGAAGAAACTGGATATGGAAAAGTTATTTACTTGTTCCCATAATATAAGAACTAGGGGTCAACAGATGAAATGAATAGGCAACAGGTTTAAAACAAATAAAAGGACGTTTTTCTTCACACAGCGCACAGTCAACTTGCGGAACTCCTTGCCTGAGGAGGTTGTGAAGGCTGGGACTATAACAGCGTTTAAAAGGGAACTGGATAAATTAATGGAGGTTGTCATAAATGGCTGTTAGCCAGGAAGGGTAAGGAATCGTGTCCCTAGCCTCTGTTTGTCAGAGGATGGAGATGGATGATATCACGGAGTGTGGGGGAGTCAGGGCCCTGCACCCCCGGCTGTCTGCGATTCCCCAGGACTCTCAGCCAGCCAGTGAAGCAGAACGTTTATTTAGACGACAGGAACACAGGTCTTGCAGGCACAGACAACAGGATCCTGCTCAGTTAGGTCCATCTTGGGGTCCCAGGAGCACCACAGCCCCACTGGGGGGTCAGAGCCCTGTTTGTGCTTCCCTCCATTCCCCAGCCACCTCCTGCAACTTCTCTCCCTCTCCAGCCTTTTGTCCAGCTTCCCAGGCAGAGGTGTCACCTGGCCTCTCCCCATTCCTGGGTTCTCGGGTTACATGCTCAGGTATTCTCCCTCCAGCCAGTCTCCCGTCCCCCAATGCAGATCGTCCTCCCTCAGCATTCACAGACTACAGCAAGAACAATCCCAGTTCATCACAGATGGCAGGAGAGAGATCACTTGATCATCGCCTGTTAGCTTCATTCTCTCTGGGACACCTGGCATTGACCACTGTCGGTAGACAGATACTGGGCTAGATGGACCTTTGGTCTGACCCGGTATGGCCGTTCTTATGTTATGTTCTAAGGACTACTTAGAAAAGCTGGACGTTCACAAGTCCATGGAGCCAGATCTAATGCTTCCGAGGGTGCTGAGGGACTTGATGGATGTGATTGCAGAGTTATTGGCCATTATCTTTGGAAACTCTGGGCGATTGGGGGAGGTCCAGGACAATTGGAAAAAGGCAAATGTAGTGCCCATCTTTTAAAAAAGGGAAGAAAGAGAACGCGAGGGACTAGAGACCTGTCAGCCTCACCTCAGTCCCCAGCAAAATCCTGGAGCAGGTCCTCAAGGAATCAATTCTGAAGCGCTTAGAGGAGAGGAAAATGATCAGGAACAGTCAGCGTGGATTCCCCAAGGGCAAGTCATGCCTGACCAACCTGATTGCCTTCTCTGATGAGATAACTGGGTCTGCGGATGAGGGAAAAGCAGTGGATGTGATATTTCTTGATTTTAGCAAAGCTTTTGATACGGTCTCCCACAGTATTTTTGCCAGCAAGTTAAAGTAGTCTGGGCTGGATGAATGGACTATAAGGTGGATAGAAAGCTGGCTAGATTGTCGGGCTCAGCGGGTAGTGATCAATGTCTCGATGTCTAGTTGGCAGCTGGTTTCAAGTAGAGTGCCCCAGAGGTCATTCCTGGGGCTGGTTTTGTTCAACATCTTTATTAATATTCTGGAGGATGGGATGGATTTGCATCCTCAGCAAGTTCACAGGCGACACTAAGCTGGGGGGAGAGGTAGATACGCTGGAAGGTGGGATAGGGTCCAGAGTGACCTAGACAAATTGGAGGGCTGGGCCAGAAGAAACCTGATGAGGTTCAACAAGGACAAGTGCAGAGTCCTGCACTTAGGACGGAAGAATCCCATGCACTGCTACAGGCTGGGGACTGACTGGCTAAGCAGCAGTTCTGCAGAAAAGGACCTGGTGATGACAGTGGATGAGAAGCTGGATATGAGTCAGCAGTGTGCTCTTGTTGCCAAGAAGGCTAACGACATATTGGGCTGCATTAGTAGGAACATTGCCAGCAGATAGAGGGAAGTGATTATTCTTCTCTGTTCGGCACCAGTGAGTACTGCATCCAGTTTTGGTCCCCCTACTATAGAAAGGATGTGGACAAATTGGAGAGAGTCTAGCAGAGGGCAATGAAAATGCTTAGGGGGCTGCAGCACATGACTTATGAGGAGAGGCTGAGGGAACTGGGATTGTTTAGTCTGCAGAAGAGAAGAGTGAGGGGGGATTTGGTAGCTGCTTTCAACTACCTGAAGGGGGGGTCCAAAGAGGATGGAGCTCGGCTGTTCTCAGTGGTGGCAGATGACAGAACAAGGAGTAATGGTCTCACGTTGCAGTAGGGAGGGGGGGTCTAGGTTGGATATTAGGAAACACTATTTCACTAGGAGAGTGGTGAAGCACTGGATCGGGTTCCCTAGGGAGGTGGTGGAATCTCCTTCCTTAGAGGTTTTTAAGGCCCGGCTTGACAAAGCCCTGGCTGGGATGATTTAGTTGGTGTTAGTCCTGAAGTCCCTTCCAACCCAGTGATTCTATTTACAGTTGGTTTTAGGAAAATCCCTGTATTCCCTTTCCTTTGGTTTTGTGAAGATAAGTCAGGGGAAGGGAATAGCTCTTAGTGTTTGGGCAGCTTGGAGAAGGTCAGTAATAGTGATCCCTGTTTGCTGATGTCTTTTTTTCTCTTTCTCTCTCAGTAACTCATTCCCTGCAGTATTTCCGCACTGCAGCCTCTAACCCTGAACCTGGACTCCCAGCATATGCCTCTGTTGGGTATCTCGCCGACAACCTCTTTGTTGAGTGTGACAGTGACAGTGGGCTGTACAAACCACGAGCCCAGTGGATAAAAGACAATGTGGGTGCTGATTACTGGGAGAGTGGTACCAGACGTGGAATCGCAAAACAGCAGGTGTTCAAAGACAGCATGAGAATTTTAATGGAGCGCTACAATCAGACTGGGGGTGAGTTTGAGAGAAATAACAAATCCTACAGGCCTAAAGGAGAGGGGAATATTTATAGTGCTTGTGTGTTAGTTACCCTGACTTCACAGCCAGTCATCTCTAGATCACGTCCCTCGTTTCACTTCCAGGTATGTTTTATTAGACCTGAGGCACAATGTAGAAAAGTACAAGGAAAGAGCAGAAGGAGAATAGTTCTGCTCAGGGTGATGTTTCCCAGAAAGAAACGCACTGTACCTGACTCTCACCTATCCTGCACCTTGTGTCACATTCACACCTCTGAAAAGTGGGTGAATAATAGTACAGTGCCAGAGGTCTCCATTCACAAAGGTGGAAATATTTTACGCTCACTTTGCACTCTCTGGGCTGAATCCCCAAAATCACCAGAGCAGAATTCCTCTGTAAACCACATTTACATCCCCCAGTCCTGGGTCTGGTTCACATTCCTCACTCCCAGCCTTAGGACTGCTGAAAAGTACGCCAGTTTGCAGCAGCCCATGAGGGGCTATTACTCCAGATGGGGGTTACACGGTAGCCACAGTCTCTCTGCAACCAGGGCTGGCTCCAGGTATCAGTGGAACAAGCACGTGCCTGGGACGGCACATGCTAAGGGGTGGCATTCCGTCCATTCTTGGGGTGGCACAGTCTGGATGGCTTTTTGTTTTTGTTCTTTAGCAGTTCGGGCGGCAGCAATCCAAGCGTTTTTTTTCTCTTTTGTTTGGGGAAGCAAAAATGGTAGAGCTGGCCCTGTCTGCAACCCTCTCCCTAAACCAGGACTTGAGCGCTGGTCTACACTACAAAATTACTTCAGTATAACTAGATTGCTCGGGTGTGAATAATCCATACCCCTGAGTAATGTAGTTATACTGACTTACCCACTGGTGTGGGTGGCACTATGTTGGCGTGAGAGTTTCTCCCACTGGCATAGCTATCATCTCTTGCAGAGGTGGATACACTAAGCCAACAAGTGAAGCCCTCACCCATCAGTTTTGAGTCTCTTCATTAACACCCTACAACAGTGCAGCTGCACTGATGTAGCGTTTCTAGTGTAGACCTGCGTGAGAAAGTGGGGTGGCCTACAGCCAGCTATTCAGCTCTGTACCCCCCAGGTTTGCCCCCACCTTGAGTAAATTTTCATTTGCCCAATTAGAGCTGGTTTAGAGACACTTTGTCCTACCTAGTGGCACAGAGGAGCCATATGAGAGGTCAGGGTGTGGCCAATATAATTGATTAGAGGGCATTTTAGTTTTCAAAATAGTTAATTTAATTAACTTAAATTCTACTAACTACGTATAATGGGAATTGCACTTCTAAGTCACATAGGTATTTTTTTTGAAATCCCACTGCACTGCATGCCTAGTTGTAAATGACTGCAGGATCAGGCTCTTGTGTGTGTTTCAGGGTTTCACACTCTGCAGCGCAGGAGCGGCTGTGAGATTCGGGAGGATGGCAGCATCGGAGGGTCCCGGCAACTTGCATATGATGGGGACGACTTCCTCAGCTTTGATATGAACACTTACACATGGGTCGCTGCGGTCAAGGAAGCTGAGATCACTCAGCGCAGGTGGAATGAGGATACAGCCGATCTTCAGTATCGGAAGCAGTACACAGAGAAGGAGTGTATTGAGTGGCTAAGAAAATACCAGCAGTATGGGAACGAGGTTCTTCAAGGGAGAGGTGAGGGGTGAAGTAGTAGAGCAAAGGCATATCCTAGAGCAAGAGTCACCAAACGGTCGATTGTGATCAACTGGTCGACCCTAGAGACTCTCCCTGTGGATTGCGATCTCTGGCAGTGCAGTGGGGCTCCCACTAAGGCAGATTCCCTGCCTGGAGTGGCCCCACGCCATTCCTGGAAGTGACCAGCATGCCCCTGCAGCCTGTGGGGTAAGGCTGGGCAGGGGTCTCTGTGCGTTGCTCCTGCCTGCAAACACCTCCCTCACAGCTTCCATTGTCCAGGAATGGGAAACTGTGGCCAATGGGACCTGTGGGGGCAGTCCCTACAGAGAGGGGCAGCGTGTGGAGCCATGTACCCCCCCAGGGGCCTCACTGGTATGTTGGTCTCTTCCAGGAATGACGTGGGGCCGGGGCAGGCAGGGAACCTGCCTTAGCCTCGCTGCACTGCTGACCAGGAGCCATCCGAGGTAAGTGCTGCCCGGTGGAAGCCTGTACCCCAGGCCTGAGCCCCCTCTCAGAGCCAGTACCCCGTACCCCGACCTGCACCCAAACTCCCTCCCAGAGCTTGCACCCCTCACCCGCTCCTGCACCCCAACCACCTGCCCCAGCCCAGAGCCCCCTCCCACACGGTGAACCGCCCCCCCCCAAGCCCCTGCCTCAGCCTGATGAAAGTGATTGAGGGTGGGGGAGAGTGAGCAATGGAGGGGGTGTGTGGATGGAGTGAGTGGGGTGGGGCTTTGGGGACAGGGTGGGGCCTCCCTTCCTCCATGGGGTGGAAGAGAGGAGGGACGCAGTGAACGGTGGGGGTCTCAGGGAAGGTGGAGTGGAGTGACTTGGGGAGGGGGTAAAGAGGGGAGAGACTTGATGGGCAAGAGGGCCAAGTGTGAGTGGGGCCTGGCATAGGCACCAACTCTGTGGGTGCCCTGGGGCTGGAGCACCCACAGGGAAAAATTAGTGGGTGCTCTGCACCCACTGGCAGCCGAAGTCCCTTCCCCCCGGCCCCACCTCCTCCTCCCCTGAGCGCACTGCATCCCTGCTCCTCTGCCTGCCTCCCAGCGTTTCCTGCCCGACTGCCGCCAAACATCTGTTTGACAGCATTAGAATGCTCCAGGAGGGAGGGGGAGGAGTGGAAACGTGGCATGCTCAGGGGAGGAGGAAGCGAGGCAGGGATGGGAGGAAGGGGTTCAATAGAGCAGGGAGGGGCTGGAGTTGTGGCAGGGACTTTGGGGAAGGGGCTGGAATGGGGGTGGGGCAGGGCCTCATGGAAGGGGTGGAGTTGGGGTGGGGCCAAGGGCAGAGTGGGGGTCGAGCACCCATCAGCGTGAGCAGAAGTCGGTGCCTATGGAGCCGGGGGCGGAGTGGGAGTGGAGTGTGGGCGGGGCCTCAGGAGGCAGCTGCACAGGGGGTGGGGCCAGGGGAGCTTCCAGCACTCGGGCCAGACTCTCTAAATGCTAGAGCCACACACCGTCCATGCTAGAGCAGTGTTTCTCAACGAGCGGTCCATGGACCAGCGCCAGCCCCTGAGGTCTCCATACACAGTTTCGGAAGAGTAAACCTGGTCCCTGGTATCAAAAAGGTCTGGAAACACTGCCCAAGACTTGGTAATAGGGTATTTTCCCCTCTCCTGCTTCAGAGAATCTCTGTCCAACCCCGATCTGAATGTCAAAGTGGAGCAGTTTAGCTGATCTATGTCCACCTCCCATCCTGTGTCTGAGGGGTAAAGGAATCAGAGACACCATCAGACAAATGACTAAATCACTGTCGATAAATCTCTTCTCAATGCAGCTTCCATCTCTAAGTCGTCATTATTATTTGTTACCTGTTTTGTAGTAGTGCCTAGGAGCACCAGTCATGGCCCTGGACCTCATTGTGCTAGATACTGTACGAACACAGGACAAAGATTGTCCATGCCCCAAGGAGCTTCTAATTTGGTAGGGAGGAGAATGCTCCTCACTCAAGGAGTCTCTGGTTCTTCCAGTACATACTGAGACCTTCCTCAAATTAAACTTCAGTGTTCCCAATCTCCTGTTTCAGACCCTGCTATACAAATTCCCTTATTTAGATGCCCTCGTGGGCCCCATGGCACCCATGGGCACCGTGTTGGGGATCCCTGCTCTAGGGTTTGTGTTTTCAAGCTTTTCTCCTTAACCATAAATCTTAGAGACTTAATTTTTTGTATTATTACTAGTGAAAGTAGAGAGTCTATCCCACAGTCCCATGATTCCAGGAGGTGGGGCTTTAAGAAAAACCAAACATTCCAAAGGGTGGCAACATTGTCTTCATGACCAGGGAACAGAGGCACATCTCCCTTATTGGCTAGGTATCAATACAAATAATAAGGCAATGGAGAATTCTGGCTGCACCCCATGGTGACCTGAGCTGAGACTGAATGGGACCCTTCCCCATGAGTGGTAGAGGGCTGTTCCCTGCCTGTAACTCTGACTTTTCCACTCCCACACTCCACAACTTCTCTCCCGTTCTTGAGCCTCAAAATGTTTAATTCTCCAGACCATCAGGAGTGGCTGCACAGATGAAGTAGTAAGCGCAGTGGTTCAGGCACCTGGCTAGGGACTCAAGGACATTGAATTGGGCTTCTCTCTCAGCTGCAGACCCTCTCTGGGAGCTCAACACCTCTGCTGTTTTTGCAGGAAGCTGTGGGGTGGAGGAAGGGAGCCTCTCTCAGAACTTTTAGCCCAGTGGTTTGGGCATTACTTGGGCTGTGGGAGACTCCTGATTCCAGGCCCCTCTCTGCCTGCATGGGAGATGGGATTTGTGCAGGGCTCTGACACATCACAGGGGTGCCCTGGCCACCAAGCTCTGGAGTGTTCTGCTTTGGGAGCTGTTCTGAGGGACTGGAGCAGAGGCACTGGCCCCAGGGTCGCCCGCCTCCCAGGTGAGGGCTCCAACCACCCAGCTGCAGAGCCATTCTCACTCTTGCACTCTCTTTCTCTGGCTGGATCAGATTCTGCCTGCGAGTTAGATGGAGGAATGTCTATCGTCCCCTCCTTTGTGCATTGCTCTGGGGCTTTGGCATCCGAACAGCTGCTGTGAGGCTGCACTGTACATGCCCAGAGGCAGGAACGCAGGTCCTTACGGAACTTTTACTGCAAAAACCCATAGGTGCTGAGTGAGTTTAGGTGCCTACAGGGTTTGGCAGCAGCTGAGTGGAGGCTTAGTGAATCCCAGGGGGACCTGATGTTTTAGGTGCCTAAAGAGGCAGTTAAGTGCTTAAGTCCTATTGTGAATCTAGCCCATATATTCTCTGAGCCTTGGTTTCTCATTTGTACAAAGGGGTTAACAGCCCTGCCTCTCTAAGGTGAAAATTGTGTTAGTTCTCACATTAAAGATAGTGAGTTGCTCAGACATAACAGTAGTGAAGGCTAGAGAAGTAAATAGATGTGAGTGCTGCTCTCCAAATGACTTCTAATACCCTTGGCTTTTCAGAACCCGCAGCCATTGAGGTGTCAGACAAGGCAACCACTGACGGGCTCACCAGGCTCTCCTGCAGTGCCTATGGCTTCTACCCCCGGGACATCGCTGTGACCTGGATGAAAAACGGGGAGATGAGAGAGCAAGAGACTCAGCGAGGGGACATCCTACCCAGTGGGGATGGGACCTACCAGATTCGGGCAACCTTGGAGATCAATCCCAAGGAGGGAGGCCGTTACTCCTGCCTTGTGGATCACAGCAGCCTGCCAGAGCCTCTCAATGTCTTCTGGGGTGAGGAGAGGGCAGAGTGCTTGTCTGGGAGAGGTGGAGGAGAATACACCAAGGGGAGGGGAGGGCTAGGGTTGAGACCCCGTTGTCCTTATCGAAAGGTAAAACTCCACTGGCTGACACTGTAAAAATGTCTCCCCTTTTCTGGGCTGGGGCTGGACCTCCTTGGAGTCTTATGTCTTCATTGCTGAAAAAAAGGGTGATGTGTGTTACCACGAGAGAGCCAAAATCCTAGTGGAGACCAGGCACACAGATAGTTTTTACCTCTCAGTCGCTAGGTACATAGAGGTAAAAACAACCCTTGTCTTGTTTCCATTAGGATTTCAGAGCTGTCTGCATGTAAAAAAACCACCTTTTTTGCAGCGAAGACAAGATTTACAGAGTTAACTTGGACTCTTACCTGGTGTTGCCCATAACTTGACTCCTGTCCACACACACAAACTTCTGGCCTGAGTTTAGTTGTATTTTAAACCTGGGCTAGCTGGCTCAGCTGGGGGCATAGGCTAAAGCCTGGATGCCACTTTCACTTGAGCTGGTTACCCCTATCCAGTGTCCTCCAGTGCCTTCCCACAATTTCCCCCAACTTGCCCTGGGTTGCTCCGAAGCTGAACTAAGAACACTTTTGTACAGGGACCCCAGCAGGACAGACAAGTTCTCCCACAATTCAGTAGGAAAGAATCGTAGAGCAGTTCAGTTCACTGCAGTGCAAAGAACCAACGGACGTGTCCCCAGAAGTCCTAACAACACACACAGGAGCGTGGCGCCAGTGTGCACACCATCACTTGAGTGCGAGATTGCAGCATGGCTGCTCTCACCTGGGCTAGGCTAAACTGGGCACTCAAATCTGGGTGCCAATCACCTGAGTTAACTGCAGTGAAGACCTACCTAAGTCACATTTCAGTCATACCCACTAAGCCATATCCACATCGGAGCTGCACTAACCTGGATTAGGTGCTAGGTAGGACTTCTGGGGGCATATCCCACGATTCTTAGTGCTGCACTAAGCCATGATGCGCTATGAATCGTTTTGCAGTGAATAGTGAGAGAACGTGTCTGCCTTTCCAGTGCCCCTGTGTGGAATGTTCTTAGCCCACCAAGTCAGTAAACTGAAGCAAGCAGCACACTCAGATGAGGATATTCCTGGCGTCATCTCTGTTTCAGTGCTGTGCCCCACCTCTGTTTGGATTTTTTTGTGTATCATTTTGTTATGTGCGGTTCTGGTGACAAAGCGGTGTCTGAGCTCAAGTCTCCAGCACCCCGCTGCTTAGAATGCAATTGTACGTGTTTATGTTCATTTGTGAGGCCTTGTTTCTAATCCAGTCTGTGATTTATTAGCATCTATCACACTTCTGAGTTTGGGTCTTGTACTCCGTCCATTTCCTCCCCCATCTGCACCTCAGACTCATCAGCCTGGCTCCTGCCTTATGTAGGTCTTCTATCCTGTTCCTACCTTCCCCAGCTACAGAGCTTGCTTTTAAAGGGGGCGCCATCGATACTTCAGTGATTCTTTCTACCCTGGCTCTGGGAGTGGAGTGGGGTTGGGGGGGGTGGCTGGGAGCCAGGAATTTCGGTTCTCTCCCCGGCTCTGAGTGGGGATGGGGGGTTAGAGCGGGGGGGCTGGGAGCCAGGACTCCTGGGTTCTCTCCTTGGCTCTGGGAGGGGAGTGGGGGCTGGTGGGTCAGAGCAGGGGGGGGCTGGGAGCCAGGACTCCTGGGTTCTCTCCCCAGCTCTGGGAGGGGAGTGGGGGCTGGTGTTTAGAACAGGGGGGCTGGGAGCAGGACTCCTGGGTTCTTTCCCCGGCTCTGGGAGGGGGTGGTGGCTGGTGGGTTAGAACATGGGTGGCAGGAGCCAGGGCTCCTGAGTTCTCTCCCTGGCTCTGGGAGGGGATTGGAGTCCAGTGGGTTAGAGCAGGGGGGCTGGGAGCCAGGACTCCTGAGTTCTCTTCCCAGCTCTTTCCACTAGCTCACTTTTGGCCTTGCCAAGAGACGGGAAAGGTCTCATTTCTCAGCTTCCCCCTCTCTGACATGGGGATAATGCTGCTGACCTATGTTCTTGGGGACCGTGAGGGTTCGTTATTGAATTTACACGTTTGGCACTCTGTGTTAGGTATATAGATTCATAGACTCTAGGACTGGAAGGGACCTTGAAAGGTCATCGAGTCCAGTCCCCTGCCCTCATGGCAGGACCAAATACTGTCTAGACCATCCCTGATAGACATTTGTCTAACCTACTCTTAAATATCTCCAGAGATGGAGATTCCACAACCTCCCTAGGCAATTTATTCCAGTGTTTAACTACCCTGACAGTTAGGAACTTTTTCCTAATGTCCAACCTAAATCTCCCTTGCTGCAGTTTAAGCCCATTGCTTCTTGTTCTATCATTGGAGGCTAAGGTGAACAAGTTTTCTCCCTCCTCCTGATGACACCCTTTTAGATACCTGAAAACTGCTATCATGTCCCCTCTCAGTCTTCTCTTTTCCAAACTAAACAAACCCAATTATTTCAGCCTTCCTTCATAGGTCATGTTCTCAAGACCTTTCATCATTCGTGTTACTCTTCTCTGGACCATCTCCAATTTCTCCACATCTTTCTTGAAATGTGGTGCCCAGAGCTGGACACAATACTCCAGTTAAGGCCTAATCAGCGCAGAGTAGAGCAAAAGAATGACTTCTCGTGTCTTGTTTACACACACCTGTTAATGCATCCCAGAATCACATTTGCTTTTTTTGCAACAGTATCACACTGTTGACTCATATTTAGCTTGTGGTCCACTCTGACCCCTAAATCTCTTTCTGCCATACTCCTCCTAGACAGTCTCTTCCCATTCTGTATGTGTGAAACTGATTGTTCCTTCCTAAGTGGAGCACTTTGCATTTGTTTTTATTGAACTTCATCCGGTTTACCTCAGACCATTTCTCCAATTTGTCCAGATCATTTTGAATTTTGACCCTGTCCTCCAAAGCAGTTGCAATCCCTCCCAGTTTGATATCATCCGCAAAGTTAATAAGCGTACTTTCTATGTCAACATTGTTGTACAGACAAAACTACACAGGATCTTTTCAGGGGGCAAGACAAAGATACCACATTTATTATGATAACAATTTGATTTATGACTAATAACTAATATCTTAATTCTTATACACACACATTATACCTAATACCTATACACACACACACACATTCACACACACACACATCCATCAGATGTTCTGCAGCTGCTGCATAGTTACCAGTCCTGAAGATAGCTTAAGTTCATAGCTTGATTTTGCAGCTTGGATTCGTAGCTTGTGGTGGCTAACTGGCCAGGAAAGCCGGACACAAGGGCGAGCTGGATCTCTGTTGGTCCTGCACCGATGCCCTTCCATGTTGGCAGCAGAATGTTATCCAGAGTCTCTCATCTCACCCTTCTTTTTTATAGGCTTTTAGTTTGGATTCAAAGTCTATAGGTCTTGCTGTGTCACGCTGCCTCTGGGTTTGGATTGATCACCCATCAATTGCAGGCGTGACTTTCAGCCTTGAACCTGGCTTTGATCTTCCTTCTGTTGTTCTGTTGTCCTTTTCTTTTTAGGGTGGATGCTTCTTACTTTGTTTAGGGCTGTTGTCTAGGTCTTCAGCCATTGGTATTTGAATATCTCATCAGGACAGGCTGGGGCTGGAGGTTGATTCCGTCATCCACACATACCTCATTCACACATCTAAACTAAACTAATAAGATTACAGCAGGGTTTGCAAAAATGAAGGTTGGAGGAAGCTTTTACAAAATGGAGTGAGTGTTTTAAAAAGGGGGTTTGAATTACAATATGGAACAGAAGTTACAGTGTAGGCAAGTGTAGTGTGGATGGTGAACAGAAGTTACATTAATAAATTAAAAACAATTTCATTTATCAGTTCTACAACATCTAAGTCGTTGATGAAGATATTGAACAGAGCCGGTCCCAAAACAGACCCCTGCGGAACCCCACTTGTTATACCTTTCCAGCAGGATTGGGAGCCATTAATAACTACTCTCTGAGTACGGTTATCCAGCCAGTTATGCACCCACCTTATAGTAGCCCCATCTAAATTGTATTTGCCTAGTTTATCGATAAGGATATCATGCGAGACCGTTTCAAATGCCTTACTAAAGTCTAGGTATACCACATCCACCGCTTCTCCCTTATCCACAAGGCTCATTATCCTATCAAAGAAAGCTATCAGATTGGTTTGACACGATTTGTTCTTTGTAAATCCATGCTGGCCATTCCCTATCACTTTACCACCTTCCAAGTGTTTGCAGATGATTTCTTTAATTACATGCTCCATTATCTTCCCTGGCACAGAAGTTAAACTAACTGGTCTGTAGTTTCCTGGGTTGTTTTTATTTCCCTTTTTATAGATGGGCACTATATTTGCCCCCTTCCAGTCTTCGGGAATCTGTCCCGTCTCCCATGACTTTCCAAAGATAATAGCTAGAGGCTCAGATACCTCTTCTGTTAACTCCTTGAGTATTCTAGGATGCATTTCATCAGGCCCTGGTGACTTGCAGGCATCTAACTTTTCTAAGTGATTTTTTACTTGCTTTTTTTAAATTTTATCTTCTAAACCTACCCTCTTCCCGTAAGCATTCACTATACTAGACATTCCTTCAGACTTCTCAGTGAAGACCGAAACAAAGAAGTCATTAAGCATCTCTGTCATTTCCAAGTCTCCTGTTACTGTTTCCCCCTTCTCACTGAGCAGTGGGCCTACCCTGTCCTTGGTCTTCCTCTTGCTTCTAATGTATTGATAAAAAGTCTTCTTGTTTCCCTTTATTCCCATAGCTAGTTTGAGTTCATTTTGTGCCTTTACCTTTCTAATCTTGCCTCTGCATTCCTGTGTTATTTGCCTATATTCGTCCTTTGTAATCTAACCTAGTTTCCATTTTTTATATGACTCCTTTTTATTTTGTAGGTCACGCAAGATCTCGTGGTTAAGCCAAGGTGGTCTTTTGCCACATTTTCTATCTTTCCTACCCTGCGGAATAGCTTGCTTTTGGGCCCTTAATAGCGTCCCTTTGAAAAACTATCAACTCTCCTCAGTTGTTTTTCCCCTCAGTCTTGATTCCCATGGGACCTGACCTATCAGCTCTCTGAGCTCACCAAAATCCGCCTTCCTGAAATCCATTGTCTCTATTCTGCTGTACTCCCTTCTACCCTTCCTTAGAATTGCAAACTCTATGATTTCATGATCACTTTCACCCAAGCTTCCTTCTACTTTCAAATTCTCAACAAGTTCCTCCTTATTGGTTAAAATCAAGTCTAGAACAGCTTCCCCCCTAGTAGCTTTTTCAACTTTCTGAAATAGAAAGTTGTCTGCAATGCAGTCCAGGAACTTATTGGATAGTCTGTGCCCCACGGTGTTATTTTCCCAACATATATCTGGATAGTTGAAGTCCCCCATCACCACCAAATCTTGGGCTTTGGATGATTTTGTTAGTTGTTTGAAAAAAGCCTCATCCACCTCTTCCACCTGATTAGGTGGCCTGTAGTAGACTCCCAGCACGACATCACCCGTGTTTTTTACCCCTTTTAGCCTAACCCAGAGACTCTCAACCCTTCCGTCTCCTATGTCCATCTCCACCTCAGTCCAAGTGTGTACATTTTTAATATATAAGGCAACACCTCCTCCTTTTTTCCCATGTCTAGCCTTCCTGAGCAAACTATACCCATCCACACCAACATTCCAGTCGCATGTATTATCCCACCAAGTTTCAGTAATGCCAACAATGTCATAGTTGTATTTATTTATTAGCACTTCCAGTTCTTCCCGCTTATTACCCATACTTCTTGCATTTGTATATAGGCATCTAAGATACTGGTTTGATCTTGCCTCCCAGCTTTGCCCTGACCGTCCTTCCTCTCTGCCATTATAGCCCGTGCCCCCTCCTGTTTCCGACCCATCTCCCAGGTCTTCATGTTCCCTACTTTCCTGTGGGCTTTGCTCACCTGTCCCCGTCGAACTTATGTTACGTACTGTATAGGAATAATATCCTCTGAGGCTATATTGAAGTTTGCACGCGAGTTGCATAGAGCTGGTGAGAAGGGCAGGGGCAGCTACAGCACATTTCCCTAATGTGGGGAGCAGGGTGACTGCCCCCTTTCATGGGGGAGGGGCCTGCCGCACCTGCTTCCAGAGCTGGAAGCAGAGATTCTGATCTCTGTAGTGGGGCAAGAGGATTCTGGGTATTTTTCCGTATTCACTGGCTCCTTTTCCATTTCAGAGCCCCAGTCCAATGTGATCCCCATTGTGACTGGAGTGATCGGTGCCGTGGTGGCTGTCGTGGCTGCAGTAGTCGGAATCATCATCTGGAGAAAGATTGGCTCAGGTAGAGTCCTGGGGTGGGTGGGTTTTCTGCCTTCTGTGGACTGGCTGGGCCATGCAGCCCTAGGGGCAGCAGCAATACAGAGCCCAGGATCAGTGCTGTGTGACTGTCCATCTGGGGGCTGCGCCAGAGGCTCTGGCTTGGGAGCTGCTGCTGGGCCAGAACCAGACACTACAGAGCAGTGATGGGCAACCTGTGGCCAATGGGCCGCATGCAGGCCGTCAGGATTATTCGTTGATGGACCACAAGACAGTTTGTTTACACTGACCGTCTGCAGGCACAGCTGCCCGCAGCTCCCAGTGGCCATGGTTCGCTGTTCCCCGCCAATGGGAGCTGCAGGAATTGGCACCTGCAGGCAAAGTGGCCAGCACGTCCCCGTGGACCCTGCTTCCCGCAGCTCCCATTGACCAGGAACAGCAAACCACAGCCACTGGGAGCTGTGGGGGGCTGTGCCTGTGGATGGTCAACGTCTGCAAAATGTCTTGCAGCCCACAACCAGATCACCCTGACAGGCCGCAGGTTGCCCACCACTGCTGTAGAGTAAGGGAGGAACACTGCTCACACTGAGATGTCGTCTCCCTGCCCCTTGGACTTGATCTGTTGTGGGCCCCTGAATCTCTGAGCCCCAAATGTCAGTGCTGGCCTAAGGGCCTCATTTCTGGGCTGTGGGGACAGACGGGAGCCATCTCCTGCCTCGGGGACTGCACTCTCTGAAATCTGCCCTTCTCTCTCTGCAGGGAAAAAAGGAGCTGGCTACTCACCTCCAGGTAAGTGAGAGCAGCCCCATTCCCCTGCCCCACACACACACAGCTCACTCCCTCTGAGCTACTGGCTGTGCAGCTGTTCATATTGACCCTGTGCACTCCATTCTCCCCAGGTTCACACAGGCTGGAGAAAAGTCCCAGAAAGGGACATTAACATTCCAGTGTGACCTCTTCAGTTCCAGTTACTCTATACTCCATGCTTCTTTCTGTAATGTTTTAGGTTTAGCTGCTGTAGCCCAGAAGTCCCCAGGGCTCAGAGGCAGCTCAGTGTACTTGGGGTTAGTGACGAATTATCATCATCCCAGAAGCTAATACCTGTTAATCTCACACTGCTTCTGACATGGCTGTGAATTGGGTTTCGGTGCCTGTGAAATCCTGTTACATAATCAGTGAAAGATGAAGTGTGAGGAGAAGAGCATCTGGACCACCACTCCCCTCCCCCCCACGTTCAGGGAGACACTAACCCCCTCTTCTCCTCCACAGGAAGTTACCAAGGATCCAGCTCCTCTACAGAAAAAAACTTGATCAGTAAAGGAACGTCTGTCCCAGGTGACTTGTTCTCAAAGAGGCCGTTGGGGGAGACACTTAGCCTGAGTCATTTAAACTTGGAGTCATCCAGGCCCTGCCCCTTCGGGATCTTCAGCTAGTGCAGCTCCCAGATAAGCCACATGTGAACGGCACAGAGAGAACCAGGACTTCAGGCTTGAGAGTCCCAAGCCTCTGCCGCTGCTAGAGGGCATCACACACTGGTGCTCATTTAGCCATTGCCAGACATTATGCTAGTTTTCCCATGACAGGGTGAAACACCCAGGAAAGGGTTAAGAGCTGCCTGCTCTGCAGGGGAAGGAAGGAAGGGGCATGGGAGGGAAGGGGCAGAGAGGGGAAGGGCTTCTGGGGAATTGCTTTGCTGGGTGTTTCTGCATGAGTTCTGGTGTTTCAATAATAAATCCGGCCTCCAAGCAGATGTGGGCATAGTACTGGTTCTTCCTGGACTGGTGAGAGCCACCAGCTTACACCTCCTTAACTGAGTGGTTCTTGGATAGGGTGGAACGTGTTAGAGTTGGCTCTTGTACAGAGCCCCCACCCCCTTGGGCCCTTCTGCACAAGTTTACCTGCAAGGCATCCCTCCCTGATCCATACAGACAGCCCTGATTCTCCCTCTGTTCTATTTGTGCAGCGTAATGGAGCTGGTCAGAGTCTGTGCCGCAGGCTGCAGGGATCCCAGAGAGAAGAAACCAGCACAGACTGATCTCTCTGCAACCGCTAATCAGCACCTTCCTGTCTCCTTTTGTTTCCTGCAGTGTCCCATGAAGGTGTTCGGGCTCCTCCCTGGCCACTTAGCAACTGCTTGCTTTGTAAACATATTAGAAAAAAATCATGACGTGATTGCAGAATGTATTTTCAACATAAAGAATAACAAGAAGCATATAAATTATGATTCTTCTTAAAGGGTTTTTTCTCTAAACACTGTTGTTTATCGCTACTGGTGCCCTTATACAATGCAATAGCTGCTTTTGGGTCTGGTGACTCAGTTTTTTGTTAATGCTTATGATATAGTAAATCAGTGTTCTGGTAGAATCATAGAATATCAGGGTTGGAAGGGACCTCAGGAGCCATCTAGTCCAACCCCCTGCTCAAAGCAGGACCAATTCCCAACTAAATCATCCCAGCCAGGGCTTTGTCAAGCCTGACCTTAAAAACCTCTAAGGAAGGAGATTCCACCACCTCCCTAGGTAACCCATTCCAGTGCTTCACCACTGTCACGGAGTGTGGGGATTCCGGCCCTGCACCCCTCTTCCTGGGACCCACAGTGACTCTCAGCCAGCCAGTAAAACAGAAGGTTTATTGGACAATAGGAACACAGGTTACAGCAGGGCTTGCAGGCACAGTCAGGACCCCTCCAGCGAGTCCTTCTGGGCTTTCAGGGTGCTTGGATCCTAGCTAGGATCCCCTGAATTCAACCCACACAGCCCCAAGCCCAAACTCAAACTGCTTCCCTCCTGCCACTCCCTTCCTTTGTCCCCTTCCCGGGCAAAGGTGTTGACCTTTCCCCTCCCTTACCTAGCTCAGGTTACAGGCCCTGGCATCGTCCATCCCCTAAAGTCCTCCCCTGCTCTCCCACCCCCCCACACAGACAGCCCCTGCTCCATCACATCTCTCTCCCCTTCGAGACTGAACTGAGCAGGGTCACTCTGCCCAGTGACCTGGGGAAGTTCAGGGTCCCCTCTCCGGGACAACGCATCCGCTGTCATGTTGGCACTTCCCTTCACATGGACCACGTCCATGTCATAGTCCTGCAGGAGCAGGCTCCACCTCAGGAGCTTGGCGTTGGCTCCTTTCATCTGGTGCAGCCAGGTCAGGGGAGAGTGGTCGGTGTACACGGTGAAGTGTCGCCCAAAGAGATATGGCTCTAGCTTCTTAAGGGCCCACACCATGGCCAGGCATTCCTTCTCGATGGCCGCGTAGCTTTGTTCCCGGGGTAGCAGCTTCTTACTCAGGTACACGATGGGGTGTCTCTCCCCCTTTTCATCCTCTTGCATTAACACCGCCCCCAGTCCCGTGTCTGAGGCATCGGTGAACACCATAAAGGGTTTGTCAAAATCTGGGTTTGCCAGAACTGGGCCACTAACCAGAGCCTCCTTCAGCGCCCGGAAAGCCTCCTGGCACTGCTCAGTCCAGATCACCTTGTCTGGCTTCCCCTTTTTGCACAGTTCAGTGATGGGGCCGGCTATGGCACTAAAGTGGGCACGAACCTTCGATAGTACCCCGCCATCCCAATAAAGGCCTGGACCTGCTTTTTGGTTTGGGGGGCAGGCCAGTCTCTGATTACCTCCACCTTGGCGGGTTCCGGCTTCAGGCAGCCGCTCCCCACCCGATGGCCCAGGTAAGATACTTCAGCCATCCCCACATTGCACTTCTCAGCCTTTACTGTTAACCCAGCCTTTCGGAGTCGGTCCAGGACTTGTTTAACCTGGGACATGTGGTCCTCCCAGGTCTGGCTGAAGACGCAGATGTCGTCAATATACGCCACGGCAAAACTCTCCATCCCCCTCAGTAGCTGATCCACCAGGCGCTGGAAGGTGGCCGGCGCTCCCTTGAGGCCGAAGGGCAGGGTCAGAAACTCATAGAGCCCCAGAGGGGTGATAAAGGCCAATTTCAGCCTGGCATCTGCGTCCAGCGGCACTTGCCAGTAGCCTTTGGTAAGATCCATAGTGGTGAGGTACCGAGCACCTCCCAGCTTGTCTAGGAGCTCATCAGGCCTGGGCATAGGGTAGGCATCAGATACGGTGATGGCATTGAGCTTTCGATAGTCCACACAGAACCGGATTGACCCATCCTTCTTGGGAACCAGCACCACTGGCAAGGCCCAAGGGCTGGAAGACGGCTGGATCACCCCCAAAGCCAGCATGTCCCTGACCTCTCTTTCAAGATCCTGGGCAGTTTTCCCAGTGACCCGAAAAGGGGAGCATCTTATAGGGGGATGTGACCCGGTCTCCACCCGGTGGACAGTCAAATTAGTGCGTCCAGGCTGGTTGGAAAACAGCTGTCGGTACAGATGCAGCACCCCTCTGATCTCAGCATGCTGGCCCGGGGTCAGTTGATCAGAGAGGGGAATCGCCTCCAGGGGGGAACCAGCTTTTGTCCCAGGGAATAGATCTACTAAGGGGTCATCTCCCTGCCCCTCCCAATGTCCACACACGGCCAACACCACATTCCCCGTCATAGTATGGCTTCATCATGTTCACATGGTACACCCAACGGTGATGTGCCCGGTTTGACAGCTCCACCACATAGTTTACCTCATTCAGTTGCTTGATAACCTTGAAGGGCCCTTCCCAGGCGGCCTGGAGTTTGTTTCTCCTCACGGGGATGAGAACCATCACCTGATCCCCGGTGGCGAAGGCACGGGCTCGTGCTGTGCGGTCATACCAGACCTTCTGCCTCCTCTGGGCTCGGGCCAGATTCTCCCTGGCCAGGCCCATGAGCTCGGCCAGTCTTTCCCGGAAGGTCAGGACATACTCCACCACTGACTCTCCCTCGGGAGATGCCTTCCCCTCCCATTCGTCCCTCATCAGGTCTAGGGGCCCCCTTACCCGCCTTCCATACAACAGTTCGAAAGGTGAAAACCCGGTAGATTCCTGGGGCACCTCCCTGTACGCAAACAGCAGGTGAGGTAAGTACTTGTCCCAATCTTGCGGATGCTGGTTCATAAATGTTTTTAGCATCATCTTCAGCGTCCCGTTGAACCTTTCTACCAGCCCATTGGACTGGGGGTGATACGCTGAGGCCCAGTTGTGCTGGACCCCACATTTCTGCCATAAGGACCGGAGCAGGGCCGACATGAAGTTGGACCCCTGGTCCGTTAAGACCTCCTTGGGGAACCCCACCCGGCTGAAAATTGTCAGCAGCGCATCTGCCACTGTGTCGGCTTCGATAGAGGACAAGGCCACCGCCTCGGGGTAGCGAGTGGCAAAATCCACCACCACCAGGATGTATTTCTTCCCTGACCGGGTCGTCTTGCTGAGGGGTCCCACTATGTCCATGGCCACCTTCTGGAAAGGTTCTTCTATGATGGGTAAAGGCCTCAAAGCCGCTTTCCCCTTGTCCCGGGCCTTCCCCACTCTCTGGCAGGGGTCACAGGATTGGCAGTACTGTCGGACATGGGTAAAGACCCCAGGCCAGTAAAAGTTCTGTAGCAGCCTCTGCCTGGTGCGTCGGATTCCCTGGTGCCCCGCGAGAGGGATGTCATGGGCCAGGTACAACAGCTTGTGACGGAACTTCTGGGGAACCACCAGCTGCCTCCTGATCCCCCATGACTCTACTTCCCCTGGGGGAGCCCATTCTCGGTACAGGAACCCCTTCTCCCACAGGAACCTCTCCTTGCAACCTCTCCTCATGGTCTGTACCGCACTAAGGTCAGCCCGGTCCCTGTGCTTCCGCAAGGAGGGATCTTTCTGCAACTCGGCCTGGAACTCAGCAGCTGGGACAGGAATGGGGACCGGCTCTTTCTTGCTGGCTGGGTCTGAGGCCGCAGCCTCTCTGACCCGTGCCCCTGGGCGTTCCCCGCTCCCTGAGTTAGGGTCCTGCACCTCAGGTCGAGTACCTTCCCCGTTGTCGGGGAGCAGTGCCATTTGCCGACTCTGACTACAAGTCACGACCAGGGCACTCTGGGTGTTACTAGGCCAGTCCTCAAGGTCCCCTCCCATTAACACGTCAGTGGGCAAATATTGGTGTACCCCCACATCCTTGGGGCCCTCCTTGGCCCCCCATTTCAGGTGTACCCTTGCCACAGGTACCTTGAATGGGGTCCCGCCCACGCCCATCAGGGTCAGGTAGGTGTCGGGCACCATCCGATCTGAGGCCACCACCTCTCTGCCAGGGTCAAGCTGCAGACTCCTCCGCCCCTGGGACTGCTCGCTGCAATCCCCCGGGGGACCCTGTTACTACAAAGTCCTTCTCACTGGGCACACACTCCCAGGGGTTAATCACCCCTTCGTTTTACTGCTCCCCAGTCACTTACTGCAGGAAGCGCCGTCCACGGGGTGCAGTATATCCCACCGCTGCCACCAGTTGTCACGGAGTGTGGGGATTCCGGCCCTGCACCCCTCTTCCTGGGACCCACAGTGACTCTTGGCCAGCCAGTAAAACAGAAGGTTTATTGGACAACAGGAACACAGGTTACAGCAGGGCTTGCAGGCACAGTTAGGACCCCTCCACCGAGTCCTTCTGGGCTTTCAGGGTGCTTGGATCCTAGTTAGGATACCCTGAATTCCGCCCACACAGCCCCAAGCCCAAACTCAAACTGCCTCCCTCCTGCCACTCCCTTCCTTTGTCCCCTTCCCGGGCAAAGGTGTTGACCTTTCCCCTCCCTTACCTAGCTCAGGTTACAGGCTCTGGCATCGTCCATCCCCTAAAGTCCTCCCCTGCTCTCCCACTCCCCACACAGACAGTCCCTACTGCATCACAACCACCCTCCTAGTGAAATAGTGTTTCCTAATATCCAACCTAAACCCCCCCACGGCCACTTGTGACCATTGCTCCTTGTTCTGCCATCTGCCACCACTGAGAACAGTTTAGATCCATCCTCTTTGGAACCCCCCTTTCAGGTAGTTGAAAGCAGCTATCAAATCCCCTCTCATTCTTCTCTTCTGCAGACTAAACAATCCCAGTTCCCTCAGCCTGTCCTCATAAGTCATGTGCTCCAGCCCCCTAATGATTTTTGTTGCCCTCCGCTGGACTCTTTCCAATTTTTCCACATCCTCCTTCTAGTGTGTGGCCCACAACTGGACACAGTACTTCAGATGAGGCCTCATCAATGTCAAATAGAGGGGAATGATCACATCCCTCAATCTGCTGGCAGTGCCCCTACTTATACAGCCCAAAATGCTGTTAGCCTTCTTGGCAACAAGGGCACGTTGTTGACTCATATCCAGCTTCTCGTCCACTGTAACCCCTAGGTCCTTTTCTGCAGAACTGCTGCCTAGCCACTCGGTCCCTAGTCTGTAACAGTGAATGGGATTCTTCTGTCCTAAGTGCAGGACTCTGCACTTGTCCGCGTTGAACCTCATCAGGTTTCTTTTGGCCCAATCCTCTACTTTGTCTAGGTCCCTCTGTATCCTATCCCTGCCCTCCAGCATATCTACCACTCTTCCCAGTGTAGTGTCATCTGCAGACTTGCTGAGGGTGCAGTCCAAGCCATCCTCCAGATCATTAATGAAGATATTGAACAAAACCAGCCCCAGGACCGACCCTTGGGGCACTTCACTTGAAACCGGCTGCCAACTAGACATGGAGCCATTGATCACTACCTGCTGAGCCCGCCGATCTAGCCAGCTTTCCATCCACCTTATAGTCCATTCATCCAGCCCATACTTCTTTAACTTGCTGGCAAGATACTGTGGTAGCACTGTTCCCATCAGCAGCCTGGGGAAAGCTCCATGGGGCAGGAATAACTTCTGGGTTTGATCTGTGAATCAGTGAGCCCCTCTCCATTTCCCCTGTTTCCCTGTTACTGAGGTCTTCTTCTGTACTGTGCCTGACCAAATGGGAGATGCTCAGGGTCAGCCAGTGTTCATGGGGGAGGCTCCCTAACAATCCTGCTCCTCCCTGCCCCTCCCCTCCAAAACCCTGTTCCACATGTCTCCCACCCACCCCCAACAACCCTCCAGGTTCACTCCCCGGCTCCTGCCCAGCAATTACTTCCCTCTCCCTCAGCTCCTATGTTACCCTTGACTCCCTTCAGCATTTGCACTGCTTCTGAGGTGGGTGGGAAATCTGGTTCTCTATTGTAGTTTAAATGAATTATTACCCTGAGTCTTTTTTGTTGTCTATATTGTTACAATATACTTGCAGATAGGTATTTTGAAATACATTTTAAAAAAATTAATTGAAACTGGTGTGATTATATTGTGTTATTTTGTCAAAATATGCAGAATTTTAAAGTATTGTATGCAGAATTTTTTTAATATTTTGGCACAGAATTCCCCCAGCAGTGATTTAATTGCTGTCTCTGTGGTGCCTGGCTGCCATGGAGCTTTGCTGGCTACAGACCCAGCAAAGAACCCGCCCTGATTAGCCACTAGAAGGAGCCCGCAGCTGCTTTATCACCCGCCTGTGAGCCAGGCCCTTTCCGAGAAATCACCCAGGAGAGGAGAAACCTTCCCTGGCTGGGCTCCGGGGGGGTGCTGCCTCGCTGTAACCCAGCCTGGGCATCCATCCGGCCGGGCGGGGAGCTGGTGTCTGATGCAGCTGGGACAGAGAAATCCTGTGTGCGCTAAACACTGCCTGTGTGCCCCAGCCTGGGCCTCCTCTCCCGCCTGCCCTGGGGCAGCGCTGGGATGGGAGACCCAGAACGGCCCTAGCTGGGTATGGGGCATCCGGGGGCAAAGACACAGGCTGGGTGTGTGTGTGTGTGTGTCAGGTCATGCTGGTGCCTGGGATAAAGTCCCCTTTGGAGGGGTGGGTCACCCTGCATCCCAGCGAGTGGGCAGGGCTGGTGCAAGGATATTTTGTGCCCTAGGTGAAACTTGCGCCCTCTACCCCCACCCTTCCCCCCAGAGCATTGCTTATTATAAACTTTCAAAAATGAGTACTGCATAATGTGGCATTGTTCATTAGAATTAATACATATTCAGCTTGAAATTTTATTAATTTCATTATTTAGCCTACATATTTAATGAAAATAATTGAATAACCTGACAGGGTGTGGGGCTGGCTGGCTCTGGGCAGGGCAGGGGATGCGAAGCTGGTTGGAGATGGAGTGTGGGGTTGGCTGGATACAGGGGGTGCGGGACTTGGCTGCGTGCAGGGCAGGGGGTGTGGGGCTGGCTGCAAGCAGGGCAGGGGCTGCAGCAGGGGCTGGATGGAGACAGGGGGTGTGGGGCTGGCTATGGACAGGGCAAGGAGTGCAGCAGGGGCTGGCTGCATGCAGGGCAGGGAGTGAAGGGCCGGCTGTGGGCAGAGCAGGGGGTGTGGGGTGGCTGGAGACAGGAGGTGTGGGGCTGGCTGTGGGCAGGGCAGGAGGTATGGGGCTGGCTGCAGGCAGGGCAGGGGGTGTGGGGCTGGCTGGATACAGGGGTGAGGGGCTGGCTGGAGGCAGGGCAGGGGGTGAGGGTCTGGCTGGATACAGGGGTGAGGGGTTGGCTGCGGGCAGGGCAGGGGGGGTGGGGCTGAGTGGAGGCAGGACAGGGGGTGAGGGGCTGGCTGGATACAGGGGTGAGGGGTTGGCTGCGGGCAGGGCAGGGGGTGTGAGGCTGGCTGTGGGCAGGGCAGGGGGTGCAGCAGGGGTGGCTGCGGGCAGGGCAGGGGGGTGAGGGGCTGGCTGGAGGCAGGGCAGGGGGTGAGGGTCTGGCTGGATACAGGGGTGAGGGGTTGGCTGCGGGCAGGGCAGGGGGGTGTGGGGCTGAGTGGAGGCAGGACTGGGAGTGAGGGGCTGGCTGGATACAGGGGTGAGGGGTTGGCTGCGGGCAGGGGAAGGGGTGAGGGGCTGGCTGGAGGCAGGGGAAGGGGTGAGGGGCTGGCTGGATACAGGGGTGAGGGGTTGGCTGCGGGCAGGGCAGGGGGTGTGGGGCTGACTGGAGGCAGGACAGGGGGTGAGGGGCTGGCTGGATATGGGATGAGGGGTTGGCTGCGGGCAGGGCAGGGGGTGTGGGGCTGACTGGAGGCAGGACGGGGTGAGGGGCTGGCTGGATATGGGGTGAGGGGTTAGCTGGAGGCAGGGGAAGGGGTGAGGGGCTGGCTGGAGGCAGGGCAGGGGATGAGGGGTTGGCTGCAGTCAGGACAGGGGGTGTGGGGCTGGTTGTAGGCAGGGGGTGAGGGGGTGGCTGGATACAGGGGTGTGGGGCTGGCTGGATACAGGGGTGAGGGGTTGGCTGCAGTCAGGACAGGGGGTTCAGCTGCCATGGCTGGAGCTGGAGCACAAAGAGCAGCTGCAGAAGGAAGAGCTATTGGACAGAAGCTGCTGAGAGGAACCGGCTCTGTCCCATGGAGAGGTACCACTGCGGGATCTGCATTTTAAATAGCAGTGGGGACGCCCCTGCAGCCCCTTGCCCTCTCAGCCCCCTGGGCACTGGCTCTCTGTGGCTCACTCCCTGGGGGCTCAGCCCTGCTCCTCTTGCCCCCAGTCCCTCGTTAGGCCTGGGTGCCCGGAAAGCAGGCAGCATATCTTTGTACTGTGTTAATGACTCCTGAACTGGTGGGGGCTATGCCTAATTGCTGCCACTATCTCTTCCTTTGCTGGGCAATTCGATGACAATTAACTTGGAATAGCCCAGAGGGGTCAGAGCAGAGCAGGAGGGAGGAGAGACCTTTAGGTTTCAGTTCTGTGCAAAGCCAGTTAACTTTTCTTTTCAGCTGCCTATAAACAAACCTAATAGAGAAAAGAGTTTCTTCCCCACATCCCCTCCCCCAAAAAATCGGTTATGATTTTAATGGATCCAGAAGCAAAATAATTCTGTAATCAGACAGACAAGTTTCCTGCTTTCCCTTCCGCAAAGATCTATTTCCAACCCAGTAACGTATTATCGATTATCTGCAGTAACTATCTTCTCACGCTGGAATGATACACTGTAGTGGGGTCGGAGTTCTTTGGAAATCCCTCAGCTCTTTTGCGGTGTTGGGAGTCAATGCTAGACCCTCGGTTAATGACTTTTACCTTCCTTCACGTGCGCATCTTTTGGTCATTCATTTTTGAAGTTAAATTAGATTTTCAAAACCCAGCTTTAAAATGATGCTCATGCCGACAATTGCAATTTAATTGTCCAAACGGGGAAATCGATGCCTTGAAATTATGGGATCTAATTTTAAAATTGTATTTAAAATGTGGCATTATAAAGGGGAAATATTTTAAAAGGTTTATCCAGCATCCCCATTACTGTTACCCAGGATTCTGCTTCAAGCAGTAACACAGGAGGGAGGGGGCAATGGACAGATTAGTGTCCCGTGGTACTTCAAACAAAAAGACATTTACTCTTAAATTATCTCCTTGATGCCTAATTGAGGATCTAATAGCATGCATCAAGTACATCAAAACTTCGCTGAATGAGCTCGTTAGCATTTCTAAGGGGGACCCTGACCATTCCAAACAGTGATAAGGTTTCTTATCAGCCATACTTCAACCCTCCCCTCACCCCCCACTATGCCCTGATTGGGCAGGTAGCTCCACGGGAGCTGCCTGCCGCCCCTTCCGAACACCCTGGGCTGCCGGCTGCCGCGGAGGCGCTCTGACCTGGGGTTCCCCTGGGCTGCCGGCTGCCGCGGAGGTGCCCTGACCTGGGGTTCCCCTGGGCTGCCGGCTGCAGTGGAGGCGCCCTGACCTGGGGTTCCCCTGGGCTGCCGGCAGCCGCGGAGGTGCCCTGACCTGGGGTTCCCCTGGGCTGCCGGCTGCCGTGGAGGCGCCCTGACCTGGGGTTCCCCTGGGCTGCCGGCTGCCGTGGAGGCGCCCTGACCTGGGGTTCCCCTGGGCTGCTGGCAGCCGTGGAGGTGCCCTGACCTGGGGTTCCCCTGGGCTGCCGGCTGCCGTGGAGGCGCCCTGACCTGGGGTTCCCCTGGGCTGCCGGCTGCCGTGGAGGTGCCCTGACCTGGGGTTCCCCTGGGCTGCCGGCAGCCGCGGAGGTGCCCTGACCTGGGGTTCCCCTGGGCTGCCGGCTGCCGTGGAGGCGCCCTGACCTGGGGTTCCCCTGGGCTGCCGGCTGCCGTGGAGGCGCCCTGACCTGGGGTTCCCCTGGGCTGCCGGCTGCCGTGGAGGTGCCCTGACCTGGGGTTCCCCTGGGCTGCTGGCTGCCGTGGAGGTGCCCTGACCCAGGGGACCCCCTGGGCTGCTGGCAGCCGCCGGCAGCTCAGACTCCCTCTCTGTCCCAGCAGCAGCGGCTGCTCAACCATTTAAAAAAAATTGGGGGGCGCTTTTTGGCACCCTCAAATCTCGGCGCCCTAGGCAACCGCCTAGTGCACCTAAATGGTTGCACCGGCCCTGCGAGTGGGGGCTGATGTTCCCCTGGCCCAGAGACACACGCTCTCCCTGGTGCTGGAAGGGGGCTCCCAAGTCTGGACAAGACCAGGGGAAAGGCCCAGCGGGGAGAGCGAAAGCGCCTGCAGTCTGGCTGAGGAAGGGTCAGCTCGGCCGGTGCTGGGATCAGGCAGCCATGGCCAGACGCAGCAGCAAGAGGGGACGGCTCAGGGCCGTGAGTATCAGGGTGAGACCCTGAAACTGCAGCTTCCTTCCAGCTTCCTCCCCTGGGCTGGACCACCAGACAGGTCAGTGCATGCGGGTCCCTGGGTGAGACCCGACATCCCCAGCCCCCTGCATGGATATTACAGATCCCACAAGGCGCTTTTCATAGGTGCAGGGCTTTGGCCCACTGTCCTCGGCCAGTGTTTCCACCGAGTGTCTGGCTGATGCGCTCTTCCCCAGAGGTGGCTGCATTTCCGTGGGGCTGCGTGTGCTTTGTGAGGCCTCGTAGGACACAAGAAGCATTAGCAATGGCAGGGGGGCTGCAACCCTGAGTTACTTCTGCTGCTCTAAAGGAGTCGGATTTTCCATTGCAGTGACACCAAAAGGCCAGAGCCCAGCCCAGCCCAGGCCCTGTTGTGCTGGGTGCTGGACAAACACATCGGCCTGACAGCCCCTGCCCTGATGAGCTGACCTAACGAGGATGGGCTGAGCGGCTGCAGCAGTGGGTCGCAGTGTTGCCAAGACTCACAATTTTGTCACAAAGCTTGTGATATTTGGGGGTTTGGCATAAAGTTCCAGCTCCTGGAGTCCTGGGAGTAGGGGAGCATTTCAGTGTGATTATTTGTTTTAAAGCAAGTGTTACCCTGGTGTTTGCAAATAAAAGCTTAAACCCACAAACCTGAAAGATTCAGAAACCAACTCCCCCCCATTTTTGTAAATCTCATGATTTTTTAGTCAATCTCATGATTTTTAGGGGGTGTAATTCATGGTGTTTTAACATTTGGGGCTGGTTATTGTGCGTGTGCCTTATGGAAGTGACTTCTGAAGGGGAAACTGAGAAGGTTGGCAGACTTGCTTGGGAAGTGCTAATAAAATGCAATATTCCCCCCCCACACGCGGTGTAATTAGCTTGTGGAACTCCCTGCCACAGGACATCACTGAGCCCAAGAACTAAGTAAAACTCACACAGGGACAGGCCATTTCTGTGGCTCACAGACTGCCCAGGGCTAGACTGGTTCATGCTGATAATGGGCAGGGACAACAGGCGGGAATCCAGTTCTGTATTGCAGTTGAAATGAATTACTCAAAGGTCTGTACTGATATGCCTAGTAAGGAATCTAGGTGTCAAAAAACCATTTCCTGAACCTTTGTTGTCTGTACTGTTACAGACATACTTGTGACAGGTACTTAGAAATAAATTACAAAAAATCATTGAAACCGGAATTATTATATTGCGTTATTTTGAGAAATAAAACGTGCAGAATTGTAAAATACTGTGTGCCGACTTTTTGATTTTGGGGCACAGCATTCCCCCTGCAGTGATTGCCTTGCCCGGCTGCCAGGGGATTTGCTGGCTACAGACCCAGCAAACAACCCACCCTGATTAGCCACTAGAAGGAGCCCGCAGCTGCTTTATCACCCGCCTGTGAGCCAGGCCCTTTCCGAGAAATCACCCGGGAGAGGAGAAACCTTCCCTGGCTGGGCTCCGGGGTGCTGCCGCCTCGCCATAACCCAGCCTGGGCATCCATCCGGCCGGGCGGGGAGCTGGTGTCTGATGCAGCTGGGACAGAGAAATCCCGTGTGCGTTAAACACTGCCTGTGTGCCCCAGCCTGGGCCTCCTCTCCCGCCTGCCCTGGGGCAGCGCTGGGATGGGAGACCCAGAACGGCCCTAGCTGGGCATGGGGCATCCAGGGGCAAAGACGCAGGCTGAGCTGGAGGGGGTCAGGTCATGCTGGTGCCCGGGATAAAAACTCAGAAACCAAACAAAATGCCCCCATTTTTGTAAATCTCATGGTTTTTTAGCCAATCTCATGATTGTTGGGGGGGCGTAATTCATGTTTTAGCATGTGGGGCTGGTTATTGTACGTGCGCCTTACGGAAGAGGTGACTTCTCAAGAGGGGCCCGACGGAGAAGGTTGGCAGACTTGCTTGGGAAGTGCTGTGACAAAGTGGGGGTGGGGGGTTCTTGGGGTTTTCTGTGTTTTCCCATCATTTGCATGCAGAGGGGGTGGGACTCAGTGTCCCCGGGTGTTACTGGTTTAGCGAGGGGAGGGGAGAGGGAGTTTGTTGGGACACAGGACCGGAGAGGGGACGTGGGACCCTGGCCGATGGCCTGGAGGACGGAGATCCCAGCGACTGGTGACCTGGTGACCCGGAGACCCAGCTCAGGAGTCACAGCCGGTTCTGGCCAGTGGGAGGACAATGGGCTGTGGGGAGAGGACCCCGGTGACCTGACCAGCCGGCTCCAGCCAGAGGGGGGCTGAGAGGGGAGGAGACCCAGGTCACCCTGTTTATGACCGTTTCCCTGGAGAGAAGCCAATGGACAGAGGGGCTTGGAGCCGGGGATATGGGAGGCCCAGCTGGGAAGCAGGGGGTCTGGACTGGAGGGGGAGCAGGCAGAGCCCCCCTGGCTGCAGGGGGGGACTGGGATGTGCTGGGCTGAGGGGGGCCAGGCCTGAGGCCCTGAGAGGTTCCCGTGCTGGATTCAACCATCAATAAACCCTCGTTTTATGCTTGCTGGAAGTCGCTCCGGGCTAGAGAACAGGGCGCTGGGGAGAAGGGGGGGTTAGGAGGCCCAGGGGGCCCAGAGTGAGGGGACTCCCTGAGGGGCCCACGGCAGAGACAGATGTGCTAAGGCTCAGAGAGGTGCGGCTCTAGGAGGTGGAGGGGCCTGACCCCGGGAGAGAGTGGACCCCCGAGAAGGGCTGTCGCACTGAAGGGGGCACCCCCACGGACCGCAAGGGGCCATGAGTGGGCACAATCTGTGAGTCTGTGACAAGTGTTGATGAAATGCAATATTTCCCCCCACACCCTGTGTAATTACCTTGCGGAACTCCCTGCCACAGGATGTCACTGAACCCAAGAACTAAAACTCACAAAGGGACAGGCCATTTCTGTTGCTCACAGACTATCCAGGGCCAGACTGGTTCATGCTGACAATGGACAGGGATCTCAAACCTTGCGGTGCAGGGCCCAAGCCAATCTCTGAGATCACAGACCAGGAGGAGCCCAGAGGTGGGGCAGATGGTCCCCCAGCTGATCCTGCAGGCCCTGGCCCCTGGCTCTGACTCGGCCGGCACTGGTCACTGGCGCGGATGGGAGCCGGGCCCGGAGGCCCCTGGCTCTGCCCTGGCTGGCGCCGGTCACTGGTGCGGACGGGAGCCCGGCCTGGGGGCCCCTGGCTCTGTCCTGGCCGGCGCCGGTCACTGGTGCAGACGGGAGCCTGGGCTAAGTGGACCTGGGGTCTGATCCAGTGCAGCAATCCCTGTGTTCCTCAATAATAATCCCCTTTGCTGCTGTCCCTGCCCCGTGTGTGTCCCTGGGGGGATGCTCTGACCACCCCCCTCCACTCCTCACCCGCTCCAGGAAACAGATTTGTTCCATTCTCCTCCCAGTTAGAAACAAGAGGGATCCCGGAGCCGCGGCTTTGGGGTGCACAGTGACCCCGAACTGGTGTAGGACCTGCACAAACACAACGCCGGGCACGCCCCGAGCCTGGCTGGGACTAGAGACTGTTCTACCAACACTGCGCCCCTCCACACCCCAAATCCGTCTCTCCCGTGCCCCCCTTGGTCAGCACTCGCCGCCACCAGCAAGCTCAGCCTGGGCTGCCTCTCACCGTCTGGGTCTGAGGTGTCTTTAGGTGTCTCAGTAGAAAAGGGGGCTACCCCTCCCCCCCAGAAACCCCCACTGCATGGAGAACTGGGGTGAGGGACCTGCTCCCAGCCCCCTGCCCAGGCCAGAGCAGCCCCAGATATGGGGCGCACAAAAGCGACCCAGGGCTGGGGAACAGAGCTGGGTCCCGTCTATCCCGGTCTGGGGATTGGCAGGTGTTGGGAGGGAGGGGTGATAAGAGGCTGGGGGAGGGATAGGTCAGTGGTTAGAGCATCAGCCTGTTAACTCCAGGGATGTGAGTTCAATCTTTGAGGGGGCCACTCAGGGATCCGGGGTAAAAAACATAGTTGGGGACTGGTCCTGCTTTGAACAGGGGTTGGACTAGATCCCTCCTAGGGTCCCTTCCAACCCAGATTCTATGAAGGCTCCCTGGGAGGGCAGGAGTGGGGAAGCTGGGGTACAAAACTCTAATGCAGGTGTAAATCAGGATAACTCGCCATGGCTCTGAGCTGATCTACGCCCTCCAGGCTCCGGCCCCGTGTATCCGTCCAATGAGTCCCACACGCGGCCTGCACTCGGAGAGGTTTATTGGGTATAAAAGAGGGGCCGGGCCGGAACTCATTCATCGTAGAACTTGGGGATCTCGTCCCCCAGGAACACCTGCTCCATGGCGCCCGACTTGGTGATGGTGACGAGATAAATAACCCCCCCGCTGGAGCCGTCCCGGCTCATTGCCAGGGCAATAGCTGGGGAGAGAGAGACGAGGGGTTAGTGAATCGGTACCACCAGAGGGGACAGGCCCCATTCCCTGCCCCCTGAGCCAGCTGGTCCCCCTGCCCTGGGGCTGGATCACAGACAGCACCCCCCAGAGGGGACAGGCCCCATATCCTGTTCCCTGAGCCAGCCAGTCCCTGCCTGGGGGCCGGATTGGGGCCACCGCGCCCTGGACCTGCCTAACCCCGCCTGGGAGCAGTTACCGTTCTTGGTGAACTGGCGACACTCCTCTGGAGTCATCCTGGGCTTATAGGCTGCATCCACGTAGCCATAAATGTAGCTGCTGCCGGAGCCGCCGATGGCGAAGGGGTGGCGGGTGAGCATCCCCCCCAGCGTCCCATACACCTGTGGGGCGAACACAGGCCAGGTGAGAGCCCCAGGGCGGGCGGGTGGGGGGCAGGGGGGCTGTAGCACCGTGGCCAGGGGGTGACTAACACCGACATGCAAAGCACTAACTGCGGTGATGACCAGCTGTTCCCTCGGCCCCCTGCCAGGTCTCAGGGTGGGTGTCTCTCCTCGCTGCCCTGCATGGCACGGACACGCAGCCAGGCCTTGGGAGCCTACCCAGCCTGTGGCCACCTGAGCACCGATGGGGCAGGAGGTTCTGGGTTCAGACCCCCCGCAGCGGTGCTGGCCTGGCTCCTAGCGGCTGGTGACTCACCCAGCGATGGCCAAGGGAGGGAACGAGGACACCTTAACGGGGCGTTTTTACCAAGCCTGGCCGGGCCGAGGAGCCATGGGGCCCTGCAGGAAAGTGACCGGGACATACCGCAGGGCAGGTCTCCTTGCCTGGTTGGCGGGCGAGATGCGGCGCTCAGCCCTGCCGGGGGCAGTTAATGCTTCGCCCCCTTTCTGTCTGCCCGAGGGGGCCAGGTGCCCTTTGCACCCTGGGCGTAGCTTGTTCTGGAGCATTAACCGGTTTGAATGGGATGCTGCAGGGAGATGGGGATGGGCCGAGGGGAGGGGGTCACAGCACAGACACTGCAGCCAGGCCCTGTGGGCGGCCAGGCCGGTGGATACCGTAGGGGGCAGACGGACCCCCCCCGGCTGCCAGCCGCCCCCAGCCTCACCTGCCCCCCCTTCTTCCGGTCCCATCCCGCCACCATGAGATGCGCCGACAGCTCCTCCTTGTACTTGTAGCTGACGCCTTTCACCAGGCTGGCGGCCGCCAGGACCAGCGGGGCCTCGTCCATGTCCAGGCTGGGGAGAGGCAGAGGGTGTGTGTGTCAGTGAGAACAGGAGGAGCCGCCCCTCACAAGGGGCCCTGTGAGCTCCAGCCCCCCCTGCACCACCAGGGGACCCCCGCCCGGCCTCCCCACCCTACCTGTGCAGCTCCAGCTGGTAATGCACCATGTCCGCGATGGCCTGGGCGTCGGCGGCGGAGCCGGAGAGAGCGCAGTAAATCCACTCGTGCAGCGGGGCCAGCTTATCAAAGACCCGGTTCACCACGGCCTCCCTGGGGAGGAGAATCCGGATCCCAGCGTGAAAACCAGAGCGGAGAGCGCAGAGCCGGAGTCAGACCCGGCGCCCAGGCTCAGAATCCAGGACCTGCCCCGTTCCCAGACCCGTGGTGGGGTGGGGCACGTGCCAACCCCCCTGCTCTAGTGTAAAGCAGGGAAAGGGTTAATGACCTGCAGACCCCAATCCTGCTCCCCCTGCCCAGCAGAGAGAGGCTGCCCCTGGGCTCTGGGCAGGGCCGGGCCTGGCTGTGGGTCACTTTGCAGGAGAACCGGGGCTGGAACCCGGGGTGTGTGTGGACGCTCTGGGAGGCTGCTCCTGGCGGCTGCAGAGAGGTTGGGAGTGGGGTCTGTGCAGGGAGATGGTTGTCAGGAAGGGGGGGGGCTCTAGTGCGGCTGGAGAGCTCGGCTGGGCCCCGGGGGAAGCAGAGAGACTGAGAACAGGACTCAGGTGGATGGGGGTGGGGCTGGCACATGCACCCAGCTAAGGCAGAGTCTCCATCACAAACTCTGGGTGGGAACCAGGCCCCCCAGAGAGCAGCGGCCGGGCAGCCAGGAGACGGGGAGAAGCTCCGACAGCCCCTCACAACGAGGCACAGCCCATCCAGTGTCCCGACCCGGGGGAGTGAGAGAGATTCCTGTATTCACCAGCGACCGGAACAGACATCTCACCGAAAAGCGATGAGGACGATCCGTGCCTGATCCGGGGCGAGCCGGCCCCACTGCAGAGCCCGTCCCAGCGCAGGTCAAACCCCAAACACCGGGCGTGACCCCGGCCCGGAGGAGGTGACAGACACCTGAGGAACAGCCCTGCGCCCTCCCCTGCACCAGGGACACAGGGCGGGGTGAGCAGTGATAATTCCCCCCGTCGCACGGGGGCCTGTCCCCTGGCCGAGTCCCGGCACTTACCCTGCAGACACCCGGGAGTCAGAGCCCACCACGACCCCGCCATCAAACTCCACCGCCATGATGGTCGTCTGGGGAAAGGGAGGAGACGGGTTCAGTGCAGGGACCCTCGGAGCCGGGGGAGACTGAGGGTCACCCCATGCCCTGCAGGGAGCCGGCACAGGGCTCCTGGGGGGTCCAGGGCTCCCCCCCAAACCTTCTCACAAGGGAAATGAGCAGAGCAGACCAGCCATGTTTGCGTCCTGCGGATTCCACACTGACCCCTCCGGGTCAATGGGGCAAGAGGCAGGAATCTCTGCCTGTGAACCCACAGCACAATCCCCAGTGGGGCTGCAGGCAGACAGTGTAACTGGCCCGCACACTGTGACTCTACTGGGGGTGGCTGGGAGCCAGGACTCCTGGGTTCTCTCCTGGCTCTAGGAGGGGAGTGGGGGCTGGTGGGTTAGAGCAGGGGGCTGGGAGCCAGGACTCCTGGGTTCTCTCCCCAGCTCTGGGAGGGCAGTGGGGGCTGGTGGTGAGAGCAGGGGAGCTGGGAGCCAGGACTCCTGGGTTCTCTCCCCAGCTCTGGGAGGGCAGTGGGGGCTGGTGGTGAGAGCAGGGGGACTGGGAGCCAGGACTCCTGGGTTCTCTCCCCAGCTCTGGGTGGGGAACAGGGGCTGGTGGGTTAGAACAGGGGGGCTGGGAGCCAGGACTCCTGGGGTCTCTCCCCAGCTCTGGGCGGGGAACAGGGGCTGGTGGGTTAGAACAGGGGGGCTGGGAGCCAGGACTCCTGGGTTCTCTCCCAGCTCTGCAGGAGTGACAGCCCCCTTTTCACATTCTCTGGCCCAGGTGTCCTGTCCAGCCTGTGGCTCCGTGGGATCAGAGGGAGGTGGCTCTGGGATTTGATTACACATGGCAAAGGGCCTGTTGCGGCCTGTGACAAATTCCTGGCAGCTGGGTACAGAGTCCTGGGGCTTGCAGCGGGGGGTGGATCCTGCACCTGCACCTGCTGCCTGGAATTGGCAGGTGCTAAGGGCGGTGGGTGCATTGCCGGTACAGTGTGTTTACACCAGGCAGTGCCCAGCCAGGGCACCAGGTTTGGGGTGATGGGGGGGCACATGGCACCTCCCAGCCAGAGTCCCCCATTCCCAGACTGCTGGTCTGACCCAGGCCACCTGTTCCACTGGGGAGCAATACAGAAATAGTTATTGGGGGTGGGGTGAAGAGACTATGCCTGTGTGGCCCAGTGATTAGGGCCCCCCCACATGGGAGGGGGTGATCCTGGGTCCTGTCCCCCATTCACTATTTATTCAGAGGGCAACAGCTGCAAAGGAGAGAGGGAGGGAGCCCCCCCACTCCAGAACAGCCTGTAGCCCAGGGGTCAGGCCAGGGGTTCTCAAACCAGGGGTTGGGCGGTTATTACATGGGGGGGGGTGTCATGAGCTGTGAACCTCCACCCCAAACCTTGCTTTGCCTCCAGCATTTACAATAGTGTTAAATATATAAAAAAAATGTGTTTTTAATGTATAAGGGGGTGTGCATATGTTTGCTGTGTGAAAGGGGTCACCCGTACAGAGGTGGGTTAGCGTCACTGGGTTAGAGCCCTCCATGGGGGAGACCCCTGTTCAAAGCCCTCCCCCCCAAACAGAAGGGGGAATGGAACTGGTTTCCCCCACATCCCCGCCTGTGCACGAACTGCCAGGCTGGAAGCTATGGGGGGGGACCCCATGCCCCTGCTCTGGCTGGATTTGGAAAGGGACCTGATCCAATAAGCAGCCTCGGCGCAGGCCCACTGGCTCGGGCCCCACACATCACTTAAGCAGCTGAACGCTGCCCTGCCCGGGTTTGCAGGCAGGCGGGAGCCAGGTGTCCGAGGGGCGCGTGCAGAGTGCAGGCCCAGAGGCAGGACCTCCCGCGCCGAGGGGAAGTTACCCTGAGGAACGTGGGCGCCCAGTGAGTTTAGCGCCGACAGAGTGAGGCGGGAGATCGGTGGATCGCAGAGCAGCTGGGCCGGAGGTGCCCAAGTCGGGGGCTTAGGCAGCCAAGTACTTTGGTGGACCCCCTGGGGAGTCTCTCTCTCCCTCCCCAGCAGATTTTCTAGCCCTTTAATCCCCAGCCTGCAGGCCCCAGACCTGGACTCAGGATCCCAGCCATGGTCACACCAGGGCCAAGTCCTGCAGGAAAATCCCCTCCCTGCCCAGCTCAAGATTCCCCTCGATCTGTTCCACTGGCCACTCTGTCCATAGCGCGGCCCTGGGAGCTGCTGGTCAACTCGGTATCCACCACCACATCTGCTCAAACACCTTCTGTGTTAATCCCCAACTGACCTGCCTCATGGGGAACTGAAACACAGCCAGGGAGAGAACCCAGGAGTCCTGGCGCCCAGCCCCTTGCTCTAACCCACCAGCCTCCACTCCCCTCCCAGAGCTGGGGAGAGAACCCAGGAGTCCTGGCTCCCAGCCCCTTGCTCTAACCCACCAGCCTCCACTCCCCTCCCCTCCCAGAGCTGGGGAGAGAACCCAGGCATCCTGGTTCCCAGCCCCTCCTCTATTCTGACCACTAGCCCCCACTCCCCTCCCAGAGCCGGGGAGAGAACCCAGGTGTCCTGGCTCCCAGCCCCCCCTGTTCTAACCCATCAGCCCCCACTCCCCTCCCAGAGCTGGGGAGAGAACCCAGGAGTCCTGGCTCCCAGCCCCTTGCTCTAACCCACCAGCCTCCACTCCCCTCCCAGAGCTGGGGAGAGAACCCAGGAGTCCTGGCTCCCAGCCCCTTGCTCTAACCCACCAGCCTCCACTCCCCTCCCCTCCCAGAGCTGGGGAGAGAACCCAGGCATCCTGGTTCCCAGCCCCTCCGCTATTCTGACCACTAGCCCCCACTCCCCTCCCAGAGCTGGGGAGAGAACCCAGGTGTCCTGGCTCCCAGCCCCCCCTGTTCTAACCCATCAGCCCCCACTCCCCTCCCAGAGCTGAGAATAGAACCCAGGAGTCCTGGCTTCCAGCCCCCACTGCCCTCCCAGAGCTGGGAATAGAACCCAGGAGTTCTGGCTCTCAGCCCCCTGTGCTCTAACCCACCAGCCTCCACTCCCCTCCCAGAGCCAGGGAGAGAACCCAGAAGTCCTGGCTCCCAGCCCCCACTCTCCTCCCAGAACTGAGAGAGAATTCAGGAGTCCTGGCTCCCAGCCCCCCCCGTTCTAACCCATCAGCCCCCACTCCCCTCCCAGAGCTGAGAATAGAACCCAGGAGTCCTGGCTCCCAGCCCCCCCGCTCTAACTCCCCCCCAGAGCTGGCACCACCAGACTGCATGCGGCTCTTGGCTTCCATTGAAAGAACAAGTAAGTTCCTCGCTCTGGTGGCTTGGGAACATGTGGCCCGGGGGAGCCGGGGGCCCAGAAGACAAACACAATCTCTGTCCATTAGTGTTCAGCAGAACTCAGGGTCTGTGAACGTTCCGGGCTGGCAGTGCTGGACATTGGGGGGGGGCATTTGGGGGTTTCAAGGAGGCACGTATGGGGGTGCAGCAGGGAGACATGGGGAGCTGCAGGGGCACATGGGGAGCTGCAGGGGCACATGGGAGCCAGGACTCCTGGGTTCTATTCCTGATCTCTGGGGCGGGAGAAGGGTCTGCAGTAGAGGCATATGGGGTGCGAGGAAGGGAAGTGGGACAGTGGAGGGAGGGTCCTGTAGGGGGAACAGCAGGGGGGTATGGGGCCAGCAGAGACGGGACGGGGGGATGGAAGGGGCGGCAGGGGGGCACATGGGGAGCACATGGGGGAGACGAGGTTAGCTGGCAGAGATGGAATGGGAGGTGGAGGGGGCACATGGGGGGCAGCAAGGGAAGATGGGGCCGGCAGACACGGGACGGGGAGCTGGAGGAGGGCAGATGGGGGGCAGCGGGGGACATGGGGGTAGCAGTAGAGATGGGACAGCGCAGCGGAGGGATGGAGGGGGGCACATGGGGGCAGCGGGGGGACATAAGGTTAGCAGCAGAGACGAAATAGCGCAGCGGGGGGATGGAGGGGGCACATGGGGGACAGTGGGGGGACATGGGGTTAGCAGTAGATATGGGACAGCAGGGTGGGAGGATGGAGCGGGCGGCAGGTGAGGGCACATGGGGGGCAGTGTGGGGAGATGGAGTTTTCTGGCAGAGACGGGACAGTGGGGGTGGGGGGTGGAAGAGGCACATGGGGGGCAGCGGGGGGATATGGGGTTAGCACCAGAGACGGGACAGCGTAGCGGGGGGATGGAGGGGGCACATGAGGGCAGCAGGGGGAGATGGGGTTAGCAGCAGACATGGGACAGCGGGGTGGGGGGGATGGAGCGGGCGGCAGGTGGGGGTACATGGGGGCAGCAGGCGGGTCCCAGCCGACACCCCCGCCCCGAGCCCCTTTCAGGGTGTAAACGGGCAGGGTTCGCGCCGCCCCGGCACACGGAAAGTGAAAGCGGCTCGGAGCCTGGCCGGTGGGCTGGGAGGAGGCTGAAGCCGCCCGGATCCCGCAGCCCCCGGGGACCCGAGCCGGGCAGTGCCCGGGGGGGCCGATCCAAGCGGGGCAGCCCCTAGGGCAATTCATGGGGCGCCCCCACTTTACCCCTCCCGGGATTCCCCCGCAGCGGATCCCCCCCGGCCCCACTTACCCCCGTGTGGACCTCCCCGTCCGCCCAGCCGGGCCCCCCGCAGCCCGCCATGGTGCAGCGACCCCGGGAGCGATGCACCAGCGCCCGGGACAGCTCCGGGACCAGCCGCTCCCGCGCCGCCCTCCCTGCAGCGCCGCCCAGCGCCGCCAGGGGGCGCCCAGCAGACATCGCCGCTCGGAACCTGTCCCGCCCCGCTCTGCCGGGCAACAGGTGATGCCCGGGCCTGGAGGGCGGGGCTAGGAGTCCCTCCGTCCCTCCCCCGGCGTCCCAGACCGCTTCTCCCATCCATCATCTGCTGGGCTCTGACACCGGGTGAGGGGCGGGTGAGGCCGTGCCTGCCTATCCCGGGCCATACAGGAACCGCCTGGGCGGCTGCACTGGGCAGGGGGGCTGGGCCACGGGCCTGGCAGCTGTGGGGACTCCTATAGCCCTGCGCACCCCCAGCATCTCACTGGCTACAGCAGAGGGTCCTGCACCCCGGGGCTGGGAGGCCCTGGGCGGGGTGCAGAGTGAGCAGTGGGGCTGGCTTGGCTCAGCTCTGGGCTGGCCCCACCTGTACCATGGGGCTTGCTGGGCTGGGCTCTGGGCCCCAAGACCTGGCCCCTGGCCCACGGGGTCTCAGTGCCACTCAGGGTCCATCCACACGGGAATAAAAGCCCCTGGCGCAGGCAGCCGGGTCAGCTGAGTCGGGCTCGGGTTGCTGGCTACACGCCGCAGTGTGGACAATCCGGCTTCCCTGGAGGCCACGGCCTGACATCTCAGGGAGGGCCCCAGAGCCGGGCTCCAGCCCCGGCCCCGACATCCACATGGGATTTCTTGTCCCACCATCCTGAGTCAGCCGGACCGGCCCTGAGACCTGGGGGGGGGGGCATGGGCCTTTAATGCAGTGTGGAGGTCCCCTCAGTCACCGAGACCTGGCCAGGCTGCCCCCCAGCTGCTGGCAGACAGGCCCAGACAGGCGTGTTACACCCACCAGTGTCCAACCAGCCTCCTGAAAGGTCCCAGGGGCCAGGTTGCACGGCCCGGAGCGGGGAGCCGAGCCCAGCCTCTCCCACGGGGCAGGAGCCACTTCAGCCTGGCTGGGGGTGGGGATGGGGGTCAAAGCGGGACAGTCCAGCGAATCCCAGGACCGCTGGGGGCTCTGCACTAGCCGGGGGCTGGAGAGACCTGGGTCCAGCTCCTGGTGCTGCAGGGCTCCCAGCTGTAACCTGGCCGGTAGCCCTGCAGGGGGGGGCAGCAGGGGTGTGACAATAATTCCACAACTGCCTGTGAGGTGCCCAGAGGCCACGGTGACGGGCGCAATGTGAGTCCCACAGCTACAGAGACCTGCCTGGACCCCAGGGCCTGGGCTCAGTCTGAGCCCTCGCTGCGCCGGGCTGGCTGGGAGCAGAAATCCCCCCCGGACACACGTGAGCTTCAATACCCCCCTCCCTCGAGCTGCAGGTGCAGAGAGGGGGATCTGCGCCATGGGGGGGGGGATTTATTGTTTCATGCAACAGTAATTCACACCCAGCCTCTGCCCCAGGGTCCCTGCCCCCGCCGTCAGCGCACAGCCCCCAGCCCGGCTGTAATTGTGCGGAGCCAGGGGGCGTCGCTTGCTATGGGGCGGGGGGGGGCAGCTCCCCCCCGTTATTCATAGGTCAACAGGCTCCATTATCCCCCCCCCCCCAGCCAGGTCCGAGCTCATCCCATGTAACGCGCTATGGCCCCCCCGGGCGGGCTCTGCGCTAATCCGGTTTCACTTTCACTTTCGGGAAGCCGCCTCCTTTCCCAGAAGCGGATCCGGGCAGCCGGGGGCTTCCCAGGGCGGGCGGCGAACCGGGGTCCAGACCAGCCTCTCTCCGCCTCCCCGCCCCCCAGTTCGCGGCCCCTCGCCCAGGCCGGGAGTTGCGGGCGGCGCGTTTCCACGGGGCAGCTGCGGAGCCGGACCAGGACTTGCCCCCGGCGCCTGGGATCCGCTAGTCCCGGAGCAGCCGCATCCAGACCCCGGCCCGCACCGGGAAAGGGGGAGACCCCAAGCGGAGTGGAACTGGATCGGCAGGACAGGTTCTGCGGTCACTCCGGCGCGGCTCTGAGCGCAGTGACCCGAACGGCCGCCAGAGGGCGCCCCCGGCGGGGACCGGCCGCACCGGGACTAGGAGATTTAGACACTCGCTGCTGAGCGCTGGAGGGAACCGGCTGCAGTCGGGACTAGGAGATTTAGACACTTTCTGCTGAGCGTTGCAGGACCGGCCCCTGGCATGAAGCTGGCCATGGCCTGGGTCTCCCTGCCCCTGGCAGTGCTGCTGGATTTCCTCACCCTGCGCCTGGCCCTGCTGCTTTGCCCCCCGCTGCAGGCCTGGGACCCCCTGGCGCTGGCCTGGGGGGTGGCGCTGGCGCGATGGGCGTTGCTGAGCCTGAGCGCCCAGGCTGCCTGCGGCAGGGGACAGGGCCTGCCCGGGGGGCTACGGGACGCGCTGCTGCCGCTGGCTGCCCTGCTCAGCCTGCTGCTGCCCAGCTACGTGACCCTGCAGGCGCTGGCCCAGCCCCGGGCACCCCCCTCGGAGCTGCTGCACGGCTGGGGGCGAGGGGATGTCTTCGGCCTGACCTACGGCGTGGCGGGGCTGGTGGCCGTGCTCTGGCACCAGCTGTTCCCTGCCGGCAAGGGGGATCCGAGGCCCTCGGCCTCGCTGGGCCGTCTGCTGGCCTGCATGAGGCCCGACCTGCTGCGCTTCGTGGCCATCGCGGGGTTCCTGGTGCTGTCCTCACTTGGTGAGTCAGGGGGACCGTGGCTGCGGGCGTGAAGGGGAAAGGCCCCGTGTCCTGTTCCCTGCCCCCCTGAGCCAGCCAGTCCCTGCCCAGGGGCCAGATCGGACAGAAACCAGCTGTGTGTTTATACGCCTCTGTCCTGTTTCTGGGCAGAGACTGTCTCTTCCTCTTTGTTCAGCGCTCGGCGCGACGGGGCCCTGACCCTGACTGAGTCCTGTGTGCATTACTGGGCCCTCTGACGAGGTGTGGGTGGGTGGGTGGGACGGTCACAGGGTCCTGGGCTAGTGTGATTTGTGTCTGCTGGGCTCACTCACAGAACGGAGGCTGCACAAATATAGGAAATGACCCTGAATGGGTGAGAGGTGGCCTCTCTGGACTCTCCCACTGGACCCCACTCCCCTCCCAGAGCTGGGAGAGAACCCAGGAGTCCTGGCTCCCAGCCCCCCTGCTCTAACCCACCAGCCCCCACTGCCCTCCCAGAGCTAGGGAGAGAACTCAGGAGTCCTGGCTCCCAGGCCCCCCTGCTCTAACCACCAGCCCCCACTCCCCTCCCAGAGCTGGGAGAGAACCCAGGAGTCCTGGCTCCTGGCCCCCCCCTGCTCTAACCACCAGCCCCCACTGCCCTCCCAGAGCTAGGGAGAGAACTCAGGAGTCCTGGCTCCCAGGCCCCCCTGCTCTAACCACCAGCCCCCACTCCCCTCCCAGAGCTGGGATAGGACCCAGGAGTCCTGGCTCCTTACTCCCCGTGCTCTAACCCACCAGCCCCCACTTCCCTCCCAGAGCTGGGATAGGACCCAGGAGTCCTGGCTCCCTACCCCCCGTGCTCTAACCCACCAGCCCCCACTCCCCTCCTGGAGAAGCCAGGAGTCCTGACCCCATGTGCTGTTGGGTTGCAGGGGAGATGGCGATCCCCTACTACACGGGGCACATGACCGACTGGATTGTGAGCGAGAACGACCCCTCGGCCTTCGTCCGGGCCATCTGGGCCATGTCCCTCATCACCGTGGGCAGGTAGGGCTGGGGGAGCTGGGCTCACGGGGTGGGGTCAATGTGTATGGAGCGTGGGGAGAAGAGGGGGGTCATGGGGGGTGGAGGGGAGCTGGGGTCATGGGGTGGGGGATGTGTATAACAAGATGCCTACAGGAATTCAGGGGCATGTCTAGGGGGATCGTGGCTATGTTGGGGGGACAGTGAATTGGGAGGTAAGTCTGGGGCGATTCTGGCTGGGTTTGGGGGGATGGGGTTGGGGGGCAGGTCTGGGGGATGGTTGCTGAGTTTGGGGGGATGGATGTTTGGGGACAGGTCTGGGGGATGGTTGCTGAGTTTGGGGGGATGGATGTTTGGGGACAGGTCTGGGGGGACTGTGTTTGGGGAGCAGGGAGTCGGGGGCTGGTCTGGGGGGATGGTGGCTGGGTTTGGGGGAACAGGGAGTTGAGGGGCAGGCAGTAGCCCCAGCACTAACCACTGCCCCCCACCCCCACAGCGCAGTGACAGAGTTCGTGTCCGACTGTCTCTATAACGGCACCATGAACCGGATCCACATGCGAATCCAGAGCCGGGTCTTCAGCTCCGTACTGCGCCAGGAGATCGGCTTCTTCCATGCCAACCGCACTGGTATGGGACCCACCCCTGCCCCACAGACCCCCCTGCCTCTGCCCCACACCAACCCCACAGACACCCCCCCGACTCATCCCCCCCATCCTACGCCAGGAGATCACCTTCTTCCATGCCAACCGCACTGGTATGGGACCCCTCCCCTGCCCCACAGACCCCCCTGCCTCTGCCCCACACCGACCTCACAAACCCCCCTGCCTCTGTCCCACACCGACCCCACAAACCCCCCCTGCCTCTGCCCCACACCGACCCCACAGACACCCCCCCGACACATCCCCCCAATCCTGCGCCAGGAGATCGGCTTCTTCCATGCCAACCGCACTGGTATGGGACCCACCCCTGCCCCACAGACCCCCCTGCCTCTGCCCCACACCAACCCCACAAACCCCCTGCCTCTGCCCCACACCGACCCCACAGACACCCCCCCGACTCATCCCCCCCATCCTGCGCCAGGAGATCACCTTCTTCCATGCCAACCGCACCGGTATGGGACCCACCCCTGCCCCACAGACCCCCCTGCCTCTGCTCCACACCGACCCCACAAACCCCCCTGCCTCTGCCCCACACCGACCCCACAGACACCCCCCCGACACATCCCCCCCATCCTGCGCCAGGAGATCACCTTCTTCCATGCCAACCGCACCGGTATGGGACCCACCCGTGCCCCACAGACCCCCCTGCCTCTGCCCCACACCGACCCCACAGACACCCCCCCGGACTCATCCCCCCCCCATCCTGTGCCGGGAGATCACCTTCTTCCATGCCAACCGCACCGGTATGGGACCCACCCCTGCCCCACAGACCCCCTGCCTCTGCCCCACACCGACCCCACAGACACCCCCCCGGACTCATCCCCCCCATCCTGCACCAGGAGATCGGCTTCTTCCATGCCAACCGCACTGGTATGGGACCCCTCCCCTGCCCCACAGACCCCCCTGCCTCTGCCCCACACCAACCCCACAGACACCCCCCCGGACTCACCCCCCCATCCTGTGCCGGGAGATCAGCTTCTTCCATGCCAACCGCACTGGTCTGGGACCCCTCCCCTGCCCCACAGACCCCCTGCCTCTGCCCCACACTGACCCCACGGACACCCCCCTGCCTCTGCCCCACACCGACCCCACAGACCCCCCTGCCTCTGCCCCACACCCACCCCACAGACCCCCCTGCCTCTGCCCCACACCAACCCCACAGACACCCCCCCGGACTCATCCCCCCATCCTGCACCAGGAGATCACCTTCTTCCATGCCAACCGCACTGGCATGGGACCCACCCCTGCCCTACAGACCCCCCTGCCTCTGCCCCACACCGACCCCACAGACACTCCCCCCGGACTCCCCCCCCCATCCTGCACCAGGAGATCGGCTTCCATGCCAACCGCGATGGTATGGGACCCCCCCCAACCCCACAGACCCCCCACCCCAGGGTTCCCCCCCACCCTGAGCCCCCTGCCCCACACTGACCCCACAGACACCCCCTGGGCTCCTCCCCCTGCCCCAACCCACAGCCAGGCCCTGCCCCATTGTCACAAACTCCCTACTTCCCTGCTAGGGCTCCCCACCCCCACCCCCCAGCTAGCCCCTAAATACATGAGCAGGGCTGGCTGGAGACGTTGTGAATGAGGGAGGGAGGGACAGGAGCAAGGGTGATGTGTGGCTGGACGGCCCAGGCTGGACGGGTCCCTGTGGAATCGCTCCAGGATCCGTCCCCCTCTCCCCCCACTGACGCTCCCCCGCTGCCCTCGCCCAGGGGACATCACGTCGCGGGTGACGGCCGACACGGACGCCGTGAGCGAGGCGCTGAGCGAGAAGCTGAACCTGCTGATGTGGTGCGGGATGCGGGGAGTCTTCCTCTTCGGCCTCATGGTGCAGGGGTCGCTGCGGCTGGCGCTCTTCACCGCCGTGGGGCTGCCCCTCGTCCTGCTGGTGCCCAAGCTCTCCGGGAAATTCCACCAGGTACCGGGCCTCCGCCCCACAGCCTGTCCCCAGCCCCCCGCTGTGCTCAGCCCCCTGCCCCCCAACCTGCCCCCCACTTCCTTCCACGCTGCTCAGCCCCCTGCCCCCCAACCTGCCCCCAGTCCCCCACCCCACAACCTGCCTCCAGCTCCCTGCTCCGCTCAGCCCCCTGCCCACACCCCCCGCTGCCCCTCGTCCTGCTGGTGCCCAAGCTCTCCGGGAAATTCCACCAGGTACCGGGCCTCCGCCCCACAGCCTGTCCCCAGCCCCCCGCCGTGCTCAGCCCCCTGCCCCCCAACCTGCCCCCCACTTCCTTCCACGCTGCTCAGCCCCCTGCCCACACCCCCCGCTGCCCCTTGTCCTGCTGGTGCCCAAGCTCTCCGGGAAATTCCACCAGGTACCGGGCCTCCGCCCCACAGCCTGTCCCCAGCCCCCCGCCGTGCTCAGCCCCCTGCCCCCCAACCTGCCCCCCACTTCCTTCCACGCTGCTCAGCCCCCTGCCCACACCCCCCGCTGCCCCTCGTCCTGCTGGTGCCCAAGCTCTCCGGGAAATTCCACCAGGTACCGCCCCTCCGCCGTGCTCAGCTCCCTGCCCCCAACCTGCCCCCCACTTCCCTCCACGCTGCTCAGCCCCCTGCCCCGCAACCTGCTCCCCACTTCCCTCCATGCTGGTCAGCTCCCCACCCACACACCCCCGCTGCCCCTCGTCCTGCTGGTGCCCGAGCTCTCCGGGAAATTCCACCAGGTACTGCCCCTCCCCACTCCCTAGTATCTCCCCCCTTCCCTCACCCCTACCATCTGCCCCCTCTGCACTGCTCCCCACTGCCCCTCCTTCCCACCCCCCACGGCAGCCTGTGGGTGCCCAGGATCCACACAAAATGGGTTAAAAACTGGCTAACTGATTGGTCTTCAAATGTAACTGTAAATGGGGAATTGTCATTTGGGGTGGGGGTTCTAGTGGGGCCCCCAGGGATCGGTGCTTGGCCCTGTGCTATTAAACGTCTTATCCATGATCTGAAAGAAAACCTACAACCCTCACTGAAAAAAGAACAGGAGACCTTGTGGTACCTCAGAGACTAACACATTTATTTGGGCATAAGCTTTTGTGGGCTAAAACCCCCTTCATCGGATGCATGCAGTGGGAAATACAGTAGAAAGATATACACAGAGAACATGAAATAATGGGTGTTGCCATACTAACTATAACGAGAGTAATCAAGTAAGGTGGGCTATTGTCAGCAGGAGAAAAAAACTTTTGTAGTGATAATCAGGATGGCCCAGTTGATAAGAAGGTGTGAGTAACAGTAGAGGGGGAAATTAGCGTGGGGAAATAGTTTTTACTTGGGTAATGAGCCATCCACTCCCAGTCTTTATTCAAGCCTAATTGAATGGTGTCCAGTTTGCAAATTAATTCCAATTCTGCAGTTTCTCGTTGGAGTCTGTTTTTGAAGTTTTGTTGTTGAATAATTGTGACTTTGAGGTCTGTTACTGAGTGACCAGGGAGGTCGAAGTGTCTCCGACTGGTTTTTGAATGTTATGATTCTTCATGTCAGATTTGTGTCCATTTATCCTTTTGCGTAGAGACTGTCCGGTCTGGCCAATGCACATGGCAGAGGGGCATTGCTGGCACATGATGGCATATATCACGTTGGCAGATGTGCAGGTGAATGAGCCCCTGATGGCTTGGCTGATGTGATTAGGTCCTATGATGGTATCCCCCGAATAGATATGTGGACAGAGTTGGCATCAGGCTTTGTTGCAAGGATAGGTTCCTGGGTTAACGTTTCTGTGGTGTGGTGTGTGGTTGCTGGTGAGTATTTGCTTCAGGTTGGGGCACGGTCTGTAAGTGAGGACTGGCCTGTCTCCCAAGGTCTGGGAGAGTGAGGGATCGTCCTTCAGGATAGGTTGTAGATCCTTGAGCACGCGCTGGAGAGGGTTTAGTTGGGAGCTGAAGGTGATGGCTAGTGGGGTTCTGTTACTTTGCTCAAATAAATGTGTTAGTCTCTGAGGTGCCACAAGGACTCCTGTTCTTTTTGTGGATACAGACTAACGGCTGCTACTCTGACACCAGCCCACACTGAGAGAGTCTGCAAATGACACACAAACTGGGGAGGGGTAGAAAAGAAAGTGTCGGGTCAGTGACACGGGGCAGGTCGCTGGGTAAGCCGGGTGCAGGCGAACGATCTGCGTTTTAATTCGGCTACGTGTACATGTACGGCTAGGAGCGAGGAGTGCTGGCCGGACTCACAGGCTGGGGCTCTACCCTGGGGGCAGCGACTCGGAAACAGATCTGGGGCTGGGCAGGGGGATGGAGGCGGAGGGGTGCCCGAACCCCCTGTTCTGACCCCCCCGCTCCCCCCCAGAGCCTGGCGCAGCGGGTGCAGGAGTCCCTGGCCAAGGCCAACGAGGTGGCAGTGGAGACCTTCCAGGCCATGGCCACGGTGCGCAGCTTCGCCAACGAGGAGGGGGCCGCCCGGCGCTACGGGCAGCGGCTGCAGGAGACCTACTGGCTCAACAAGCAGGAGGCAGCCGCCTACGCCGCCTCCATGTGGACCAACAGCGTAAGGGGGTGTCGTGGGGGCGCCACGGCAACGGGGGGAGGCGCCACGGCAAAGGGGGTTGTAGGGCTGCCATGGCAATGGGGTACAGAGGCAGGGTGCAGCCGGGGAAGGCGCTGGCAGACTGTACCAAGGGGCCAGGGGAGAGTGGTAACCCTGGGGGCAGGGGGCAGAAGACCTATCCCTGGGGCGGGCGGGAGGGGCCTGGTATCCCATGGCCGTGGCAGGAGCACGGGGGGCGTATGCTCAGGGTCAGACAGGAGGGGAATCTCTGGGGGATGGGGAGGTGGCAGAGGGGGCCAGGAAAGGGCAAAGGGGCCCCCCTGGGGGAGTCATGCTGGGCCCCTTCTCCCCATCAGGGTGGGGTCCCCCAGCCTTGACCAAAGCTCCAAGCCTCCATCACTCCCCCATAAGATGGGGACCCCCCAGAGCTCCCTGGGGTGGATGGCAGACCCCCATTAACACTCTGTCCCCCCCAGCTGTCGGGGCTGGCGCTGAAGGTGGGGATCCTGTACTATGGGGGGCGGCTGGTCACCGCTGGGGCCGTCAGCACCGGGGATCTGGTCACCTTCGTCCTTTACGAGATGCAGTTCACCATGGCCGTGGAGGTGAGTGTGGGGGTCCCCTGTTCCCAGGGGCTGCTGGCCACCTGCCTGGGGATGGGGGCTATGGGGGGGTACACCCAGCCCTGACCTTCTGGGCCCCCCAGTGATGGGGGTGAGTGGGGGGCTGTGGAGTGAGCTCACCCAGCCTGTACCCCCCTGTCCCCCAGGTGCTGCTCCCTGTCTGCCCCAGTGATAGGGGGTGAGTGGGGGGCTGTGGGGTGAGCTCACCCAGCCTGTACCCCCGTCCCCCAGGTGCTGCTCTCCGTCTACCCCAGCGTGCAGAAGGCCATGGGCTCCTCGGAGAAGATATTTGAGTACATGGAGCGGACGCCCCAGATCAGCCCCCCCGGGACGCTGGCCCCCCCCAGCCTGCGTGGGCACCTCCAGGTGCAGGACGTCTGGTTCTCCTACCCCGGCCGGGATGATGCCCCTGTGCTCAAGGTACCCGGTGGGGGGACCCAGCACAGAGTTTGGGTCAGGAGTGGGAATTCAGGTGGGATCCAGAGCAGAACCAAGGATTTGGGGGTCAGTAGCTGGAGGGGTTACGGAGGGCAGCAGGGGAGGAGGATCAGGGGGTCAGACGGGGTTGTGGGGGCAGAGCCACCAGGGGAGGAAGGGGGGAATAGGGGAGGGGTGCCGGAGGGCCCAGGGCTGGGGGAAGGTTCCCCATGTCTAACCCCCTCCCCCGCAGGGGGTGTCTCTGGAGCTGCGCCCCGGGGAGGTGACGGCGCTGGTGGGCCCGTCGGGCGCGGGGAAGACGTCGCTGGTGGCCCTGCTGGAACGTTTCTACGAGCCTCAGCGCGGGCGCCTGCTGCTGGACGGGCGGGACCTGCGGGAGTACGAGCATCACTACCTGCACAGCAAGGTACCCACCGTGCCAGCCCCCCACAGCACCCCCCATTGCTACCTGCACAGCAAGGTACCCCCCTGCTGCCCCCCATTGCTCCCCCGGCATCCCCTTCCCCCATTGCTACCTGCACAGCAAGGTACCTCCCCTGCCAGCCCCCCACAGCACCCCCCATTGCTACCTGCACAGCAAAGTACCCCCTGCCACCCCCCCACTGTTCCCCCATTGCTACCTGCACAGCAAGGTACCCCCCTGCCAGCCCCCCACAGCACCCCCCATTGCTACCTGCACAGCAAGGTACCCCCCCTGCCAGCCCCCCACAGCACCCCCCATTGCTACCTGCACAGCAAGGTACCCCCTGCCACCCCCCACTGCTCCCCCCATTGCTACCTGCACAGCAAAGTACCCCCTGCCACCCCCCCCACTGTTCCCCCATTGCTACCTGCACAGCAAGGTACCCCCCTGCCAGCCCCCCACAGCACCCCCCATTGCTACCTGCACAGCAAGGTACCCCCCTGCTGCCCCCCATTGCTTCCCCGGCATCCCCTTCCCCCATTGCTACCTGCACAGCAAGGTACCCCCCCTGCCAGCCCCCCACAGCACCCCCCATTGCTACCTGCACAGCAAGGTACCCCCTGCCACCCCCCACTGCTCCCCCCATTGCTACCTGCACAGCAAAGTACCCCCTGCCACCCCCCCCCCTGTTCCCCCATTGCTACCTGCACAGCAAGGTACCCCCCCTGCCAGCCCCCCACAGCACCCCCCATTGCTACCTGCACAGCAAGGTACCCCCCTGCTGCCCCCCATTGCTCCCCCGGCATCCCCTTCCCCCATTGCTACCTGCACAGCAAGGTACCCCCCTGCTGCCCCCCATTGCTACCTGCACAACAAGGTACCCCCCTGCCGCCCCCCCCACCTCCCCTGGCATCCCCTTCCCCATCGCTACCTACACAGCAAGGAACCCCCCGGTCACCTCTCAGCTGCTCCCCCCATCGCTACCTGCACAGCAAGGAACCCCCCCCGTCACCCCTCAACTGCTCCCCCCATCGCTACCTGCACAGCAAGGTAACCCCCCCGCCGCCCACCCACCTCCCCCGGCATCCCCTCCGCTATCATTACCTGTACAGCATGGTACCCCCCTGCTGCCCCCTCACCTCCCTCCCCAGCATCCACTCCCCCATCACTACCTGCTTCGCAGGGTACCTACCTGCCCTCCCCTTCCCCCAGCATCCCCTCCCCCCATCGCTACCTGCACCGCAAGGTACCCCCCTGCTGCCCCCTATCGCTACCTGCACAACAAGGTACCTCCCTGACGCCCCCCCAGCTCCCCTGGCATCCCCTTCCCCATCGCTACTTGCACAGCAAGGAACCCCCCCGTCAGCCCTCAACTGCTCCCCCCATCGCTACCTGCACAGCAAGGTACCCCCCGCGCCGCCCACCCACCTCCCATGGCATCCCCTCCCCTATCGTTACCTGCACCGCAAGGTACCCCCTGTACCCTCCCACCCCGCTCAGGTGTCTCCACACCCCCTGGCGTGTCAATGTCTGGAGCATCGCCCCACCTCCCTCCGTCACCCCACGTGGGGCAGGGATCCCAGATGTTGGGGAGAGGAACTCCGCAGGAGCAGGATCCTCTCAGGGGGGCCTGATCCAGCCAGCCCCACACTGGGTCCCTGGGGCCCCTCAGCCTGTCAGCCCCCCATTAGGTGGGGTGAGTCTGTGCGTTCTCAGCCCCTCGATCTCCCGGTCCCTCTCCATCTCCCCTCGCCTGCAGGTGGCGCTGGTGAGCCAGAAGCCGGTGCTGTTCGCCCGCTCGCTGCACGAGAACATCGCCTACGGGCTGGGGGGGCGCAGCCGCCAGGAGGTGACGGGGGCTGCCCGGCGCGCCAACGCCCACGGCTTCATCGCCCGGCTGAGCCACGGCTACGACACAGGTACTGAGCCCTATACACCCCCTTGGGACCCTATACCCCTCCCCAGCACCCCGTGACCCCAACGCCTGTGGGACCCCTATACCCCTCCCCAGCACCCCAGTACCCCTGGGACCTCCCACTCCCCTGGGACCCCTATACCCCTCCCCAGCACCCCAGTGCCCCTGGGACCTCCCACTTCCCTGGGACTCCTATACCCCTCCCCAGCACCCCAGTGCCCCTGGGACCTCCCACTCCCCTGGGACTCCTATACCCCTCCCCAGCACCCCAGTGCCCCCCGGCAACCCCCACTCACCTGGGAACCCTATACCCCTCCCCAGCACCCCAGTACCCCCGGGACCTCCCACTATCCTGGGACTCCTGTACCCCTCCCCAGCACCCCAGTGCCCCCCGGCAACCCCCACTCACCTGGGAACCCTATACCCCTCCCCAGCACCCCAGGGACCTTTCACTACCCTGGGACTCCTATACCCCTCCCCAGCACTCCCTGTGACCCCAACCCCCGTGGGACCCCTATACCCCTCCCCAGCACCCCAGTACCCCTGGGACCTCCCACTCCCCTGGGACCCCTATACCCCTCCCCAGCACCCCAGTACCCCCGGGACCTCCCACTATCCTGGGACTCCTATACCCCTCCCCAGCACCCCCTGTGACCCCAACCCCCGTGGGACCCCTATACCCCTCCCCAGCACCCCTGTGACCCCAACCCCCATGGGACCCCTATACCCCTCCCCAGCACCCCAGTACCCCTGGGACCTCCCACTACCCTGGGACCCCTATATCCCTCCCCAGCACCCCAGTACCCCTGGGACCTCCCACTACCCTGGGACTCCTATACCCCTCCCCAGCACCCCAGTACCCCTGGGACCTCCCACTCCCCTGAGACTCCTATACCCCTCCCCCAGTACCCCCCTGTGACCCCAACCCCCGTGGGACCCCAATACCCCTCCCCAGCACCCCAGTACCCCTGGGACCTCCCACTACCCTGGGACTCCTGTACCACTCCCCAGCACCCCAGTGCCCCCCGGCAACCGCCACTCACCTGGGAACCCTATACTCCTCCCCAGCATCCCAGTACCCCTGGGACCTCCCACTCCCCTGGGACCCCTATACCCCTCCCCAGCACCGCAGTACCCCTGGGACCTCCCACTCCCCTGGGACCCCTATACCCCTCCCCAGCACCCCAGTGCCCCTGGGACCTCCCACTACCCTGGGACCCCTATACCCCTCCCCAGCACCCCAGTACTCCTGGGACCTCCCACTCCCCTGGGACCCCTATACCCCTCCCCAGCACCCCAGTACCCCTGGGACCTCCCACTCCCCTGGGAACCCTATACCCCTCCCCAGCACCCCAGTGCCCCCCAGCAACTCCCACTCACCTGGGAACCTTATACCTCTCCCCCAGTACCCCCATGACCCCCAAGACCTCTGGGACCCCATACCCCTCCCCCCAGCACCCCAGTACCTCCTGGTACCCCCCACTCCCCTGGGAACCCTATACCCCTCCCCTAGTACCTCCCTGTGACCCCCAACCCCCCTGGGACCCCAACTGCCCCCTCCTCTTCCCCACTGGCCATAGCACAGGCACCAGCCCATATCCCAACCTGTGACCCCCCAGTAAACTCTCTAGCAACCCCAGAACCCTTCCCCACAGGCCACGACACAGCACCCAGCCCTGTCCCAAGGTGTGTATTAGGGGGGATGGAGTGGGGGGGCGCTACCCACATGCCTCACAGGGCACTGACCTCAGCTCCCCCCCCACAGATGTTGGGGAGATGGGGGGGCAGATCTCGGGGGGGCAGAGGCAGGGGGTGGCCATTGCCCGAGCCCTGCTCCGAGACCCCCGAGTGCTGATCCTGGACGACGCCACCAGCGCCCTGGACACGGAGAGTCAGCTGTGGGTGAGTGATATGGGGGGGGCCGCAGGTTGGGAGTGAGGGGCAGTGGGAGGGTTGGGGGAGAGCCCAGGGATAGCAGGGGGTTGTGGGTCAGGAGTGAGGAGTATTGACAAAGACTCCATTGGCTGGGGCAGGGGTTGGGGTGGGGGGTGGCAGCTGGTGAAGGGGGGTTCCCTACGCAGCCCCCCATGAGGCTGTTTGTAACCCGGGCGTCTGCCATTGCAGGTGGAGAAGGAGATTTACGAGGGGGCCCAGGCCGGGTGCACGGTGCTGCTCATCGCCCATCGCCTGAGCGCCGTGGAGCGAGCCGACCGCATCCTGGTGCTGGAGGAGGGGGAGATCCGGGAGCAGGGCACCCACCAGGAGCTGCTGGCGCGCCGGGGCGGCTACTGGCGCCTGGCGCAGAAACAGCTCAACGGGGACACGGGGGGCGGCTCCGATGGTGGGCTGGGGGCTGGGGGGCCGTGAGGCTGGGGCCGCGGGGATCCTCCGGGGTGGGGGGTTTCAGCTCCTCTTGCATGTGTGGTTCCTCCCCAGGATGGGGGTGTTCTCAGAGCTCCCCCCCCATATGTGGCTCCTTCGCCCTGGGGACCCGGCACAGGACACAGGACCAGAGGGTGCGCAGGGGGCTCCGTCTCTGGACAAACCCCAGCTCTGAGACCCATCGTGCTGCAGAGAGACCGGGGCCCCTCCCCAGCAGGGGGGCTCTGCTGGGGGAGTCGAGGCAGGTGAGTGAGGGGTGGGGCGGCTGGTGTTTGTCTGGCTTGTGTGTAATAAAAAGTGTCTGTTTTCTCACGTGTTTCCTGCCTGATCCTTGGGGTCTGCCGCCCCCCCCCCCCCCGCCCCGCAGCACCAGGTCACTCCAGGGCCCAGCCTCACATCCAGGCGCCTGGAACCCTCTGGGGGCAGGAGCCCCCTTGGAACACACGGCTGTGTTCCTGCCCCCGCCGTCCCCTGTGCCCTTTGGGGTCCCTGCCCGGGGTGGGGGGACCCGAGGGTGCCAAGCAACTGGTGCAGACTCTGCTCTGTCTGAGCTTTGCAACCCCCAGGCTGGGAACAGGGAGGGGCAGTGCTGGGGGCGAGGAGCTGTGAACGCCCCGGTGCAGTGCCGGGGGGCGGAAGGAGAAGCTGCAAACGCCCTGGAGCAGTGCCATTATTCGAACCCCGCCCAAGGGGAGGACTCGCGTCGGCTGTTGCCAGGCAGATCGGGCTGCACCAGGTTAGAGCAGCACCCCTGGGGCCGGATGGGGGCAGCGCAGGGAGGGTCACACACCTCCCCCCCGCTGCTGTAGGGTGTCGGGCGGACCGGCCCGTGGCTGCTGGGAACCCCCCGCGCCCCCCCCCCGTGCCCCGCGTGGGGGGATCCCTGCGCCCTTCGGTGCCACATTCCACGCTGGCTGCCCAGGGCCCCGCCCCAAGGACTTCCCCATAGCAGCCTCTGGACTGTGCCCCCCTGCGCCCCCCCCCGACCTCCCCAGCGCTCTCAGCCCCTCTCCATGCGCCCCTGGACCGTGCTGGCCCCACTTGCCCGCCCATGCCCAGCTGTTCCCTTCCCTAAGAGCCCCCGCACCCCGTGCGCCCCCTCCGCCGGGACACCGCCCTGCGCTCTCAGCCCTGCCCCGTGCGCTCTCCGTCCCCCCCCCGACCCCCCCCTGCGCTCTCAGCCCCTCTCCATGCGCCCCTGGACCGTGCTGGCCCCGCTGCGCCCGCCCATGCCCAGCTGTTCCCTCCCCTAAGAGCCCCCCGCACCCCGTGAACCCGCCAGCCCCTCCCCAGCGCACCCTCCTCCGGGACACCCCCCGCGCTCTCACTCCGCCCCGTGCGCCCCCCCCCAGGACCCCCCTGCGCCCTCAGCCCCTCTCCATGCGCCCCTGGACCGTGCTGGCCCCGCTGCGCCCGCCCATGCCCAGCTGTTCCCTCCCCTAAGAGCCCCCCGCGCCCCAGCCCCCCTCCCCAGCGCCCCATGACACCTCCCTGCGCTCTCACCCCCTCCCCAGGGCGCCCCGTGCGCTCTCCGTGCGCCCCTCCCCAGGGCGCCCCGTGCGCTCTCCGTGCGCCCCTCTCCAGCGCGCCCTTGGCCGGGCCGGTCCCTCCCCAGCTGCCGCTTTCGGTTTCTCTTCCCCCGGCGCTCACAGCAGGCGGGAGGCGCAGCGAGGCGATGGCGCTGGTCGAGGTGTGCGGGCTCCCCCGCGGGGGCTGGGACTGGGCCCCCCCCGGAGCCGCCGCTGCGCCCCGGGGACCCGATGACTACAGCTTCGGCCTGCGGGCGCCCGAGCTGGCCCTGCCCAGGGGGGAGCAGGTCAGTGCGGGGGGGGCAGGGAGAGGGCAGCGCCAATGGGGGGGCTGGGGGTCAGTGCAGTCGGGGGTGGAGGTGGGGAGTGGGGGCAATGCCATGGGCATGGGGGGGGCAGGATGGGGCCAGTGCCCTGGCGGTGGGGCAGAGGAGGAAGTGCCGTGGGGGGGCAGGGAGGGGGGGTACTGCTCTGGGCATGGGGGTCAGTGCAGTCGGGGGTGGAAGTGGGAGGGGGGCAATGCCCTGGGCATGGGGGGTAGGATGAGGCCAGTGCCCTGGCGGTGGGGCAGAGGAGGAAGTGCCGTGGGGGGCAGGGAGGAGGGGTACTGCTCTGGGCAGGGGGGACAGGGCTGGAGAGCCCCCCTCACCATCTCCCCCCCCCCCCAGCCGGCCCAGTTCCTGCAGACCTACTCCGAGGAGGGCCGGGACCGGGTGCGGATCCAGCTGGCCCACGGCACCACCACCCTGGCCTTCAAATTCCAGCACGGGGTCGTCGTGGCTGTTGACTCCCGGGCATCGGCTGGCAGCTACATTGGTGAGATCAAGCCCCCCAGCTCTCCCCTCCTGGGCCACTTTACCCAGCCCTTCCCCCTGCCCCCATCCCTACAGCCCCTTGGGTCTGGCTGGCTCCGTCCGCCCCTCCCTCGTGCAGGGTTGTGTCCAGGAACCTGGCAGGTGAGAGCAGGTGTCTAGAGCTCCAGCTCCTCATCCCTCTGCCCAGCGCCTCCACCCCACCCCTTGGCCTAGAGCTGACCCAGCTCGTGACCCCATATGCACCTGGAGGATCAGACCAGCCCCCCCCGCCCCTCCCCACACACACCACCACCACCACCATGACACCCTCCCCCAGCCATCTGCCCGTGTCACTCAGGGCCTGTCTCTCCTTCCCTACAGCCACCCTGGAGGCCAACAAGGTGATCGAGATCAACCCCTACCTGCTGGGCACCATGTCGGGCAGCGCCGCCGACTGCCAGTACTGGGAGCGGCTCCTCGCCAAGCACTGCAGGTGCCCGCCCAGGGAGGGGGGCAGGGAATGGGTGTGCAGGACAGCGGACTTAGGAGATGGGGGCTCAGGGAGGGTCTGGAGTGTGTGGGGGGGTGGGTACTCAAGGAAGGGACCCCATGGTGGGAAGGGGTTTGAGGTGGAGAGCTCAGGGGTCTGGGATCTGAGACTCACGCCATGTTGGGGTCTGCCTCCCCCCTACTCCAGGCTGTACCAGCTGCGGAACAAGGAGCGGATCAGCGTCTCAGCCGCCTCCAAGCTGCTATCAAACATGATGTGCGAGTATCGGGGCATGGGGCTGTCCATGGGCAGCATGATCTGCGGCTGGGACAAGAAGGTATTGTCTGGGCCACCTGCCCCAAGCCACATGGCAGGGGACTTTGGGGGGGACCCCACAGGCTGCCTCAGTGTCCCATAGCTCAGCCCTCCCGCGTCTCCATCCAACTTCACCTCTACAGGGGATTCCCCTGGCTCAAAGACCCCCTAATATCAGAGTCCACAGTCTCCCTATTGGGGCCCCCCCTTTCCTTTGAGATTCAGGCCCCACAGAGCTTCTCCCCACCTCTGATCTGACCCGGGCAGCTCCAGTCCTTAGACCCACCCCCAATGTCTCACCAGCTGCCCCATCCCCGCAGGGCCCCGGCCTGTACTACGTGGACGATAATGGCACCCGTCTCTCCGGCCCCATGTTCTCTACGGGCTGCGGGAACAGCTACGCTTACGGGGTGATGGACAGCGGGTACCGGCCCGACCTCAGCGTGGAGCAGGCCTACGACCTGGGGCGCCGCGCCATCGCCCAGGCCACCCACCGCGACGCCTACTCCGGGGGCGTCGTCAACAGTAAGGCATCAGGACTGGGGCGGGGCCCCTGGGCGGTGAGCACCAGGACCAGGGCCAGCGCTTCCATTTAGGTGACCTAGGCGCTCGCCTAGGGTGCCAGGATTTGGGAGGGTGGTATTTTGCTGCCCTTGGCGGCAATTCGGCGGCAGAGGGGCGTCCTTCTGCGCTCTGGGTCGTCGTTGGCAATTCTGCGGCGGGTCCTTCACTCGCTCTGGGACCTGCTGCCGAAGTGCCCCGAAGACCTGGAGCGCAGAACGACCCCTCCCCGCCACAGAATTCCCACCAATGACCGGCAGCGCGGAAGTACCCCCGCCTAGGGCGCCAAAGACCCTGGCGCCACTCCTGACCAGGACACTGGGGTCCCATCCCTCTTCAGGGATGAGCATCCTGCACTGCTGTCCCAGACGCCTGGGTCCCATCCCCTCACTCCATGGGGGTTGGGAGCACTGCTGGGCTCACCCTAGGGATGCCCTTCCAGACTCCTGGGTCCCATGTCCTTGGGGGCTGGAAGCGCTGTGGGGTCCCCTGCTGGCTGCCCTTGACCCTCCCACGTCCTTCTCCCCCCAGTGTATCACATGAAGGAGGATGGATGGATCAAGGTGGAGAAGACCGACGTCAGCCAATTGATCCACAAGTACCTGGAGGCCAGGAAGTGAGACGGGCCAGCGACCGGGGGCTCCGGATTCAGGGACGCAGGAGACTCAGGGCCAGAGCGATGGAGGGAGCACGGGATGCGGTTAACGGGTTTCTGTGCGATGCAATAAAGAGAAACAGTGAAAACTCCAACGTGTGGCATCGGTTTAAAGTGTCTCCTGGCGGCTGGGCCGGGAATGGGGGCGAAGGGGATCTGGGTGGTTGATGAGGGGAACTGAATTTTATAATGAAGCAGAGGCAATGGGAGGCAGGCACAGAAATTCCCAGGGGGTTAGTGCAGCGCCAGGAAAACCAGGAACCGTTTGCCCTGTGCTGCTGGTGCCCCCAACGTTGCGCTGCCAGCCCTGGGTTCCCTTCCCGCCCAGTTCTGCCAGCACCTCCCAGTCTGACCCTGCCCCGCTGGTCCAGCCTGGGAGTCCCCCCATACAGCTCTGCCCAAACTCACCCAGCACTGAGGCCTCTCTGCCCACAGCTCCACCAGTGCCCCTCGGTCCTGACACTCAGCCCCCCAACTGATCCAGGCTCTGCACTCGAAGGGCAGCGAAAGGACCCTGGGGAGCCCATCCCCATCCCCCAGGCTGGATCCCACCGGGAGCCGAGGTTTGAAGCAGAATCTCAGACGCCCACCCCAGGTGTCTTTAACCCACGGGGATCTGACCTCGCCGGACCCGGACTCCCTCGGCAGCTCTGGCCCGAGGCTGGGAGTCTCCGGGGCAGCTGGAGGCTGAGCCCAAGCCCGGGACCCCTTCGACTTCCAAGCACCTGTTTGTCCAGAGCCCGCGCCCCTTCCCTGCAGTGACCAGGCCCCTGGCCCCAGCCCTGCAGGTGCGGGCTGCACGGGTCAGCCGGAGCTCATGCGGGGGCGGGGGCAGGTTGGCCCCGGCCCCGGCCCCTCTGCTGGAGGTAGGGGGACCAGATGTCTCGGTTCTAGAGGGACAGTCCTGACTTTTGGGTCTTTTTCTTACATAGGCTCCTATTACCCCCACCCCGTCCCGGTGTTTCACACTTGCTGCCTGGTCACCCAGCTGGAGGATGCTGCTGAGCCGCTGGGGCCGGGGGCCGGGGGCCGGGACAGGTGCATGGGGCCGGGGCGGGGGCCGGGGGCCGGATGGGACCGGGAGCTGGAGCCGAGCGCGGTCGGTGCAGCCCGGGCTCCCCCTGGCGGCCGCAGGCGGCAGCAGCAGCGGGCGGGGCCCGGCCCGGGAATCCCCCGAAAGCGAAACCGGGCGGGCTCGGCGGGGTCCGGGCGCTGCCGCCCCCCGAGAAGGAGCCGGAGCCGGAGCCGGAGCCGGAGCTGGAGCCGCAGGTGCCGGGCCCCGGGGCAGCAGCGGGCGCGTAGGGCATTGCCGGGGATCGGGGGGTGGTTTGTTCCCTCCCCCCGGAGCCCCAGTGTGTGGCTGGGAAGGGCTGGCTTTGCTGGGGTGCGGGCTAGAGGGGCGTTGGGATCTGGGGGGCATATCGGGGTGGGTGGGGACGGGGGGAACCGGGACTGGATCGGGGTAATGAGTGGGAGGTACGTGGGGGTGCTGGGCAGGGGGCAGCTCAGGGGCATAGGGTGGAGATGGAGCTATTGGGGGTAGATTGGGATTGGGATGGGTGGGGAGCAGGGGGTGGGAACTGGAGTCCAAGATAGTGGAGATTCGGGTATGGGGCAGGGTTGGGGGACAGACTGGGGTAAGGCATCGGGGGTCACCCAGTGCTGTGGGCCCCCAGCCCCCCTACCCTGTGTAACTCCCCTCATTCTTTCTGCAGACTGTCTTCCACCATGCCGCTGCCCCTCACCCTGCGTCTGGGCTGCCCCCTGCTGCTCTGCGACCTGGCCCTGCTGGCCCTGCTGGGCTGGGGCGTCCCCTCGCTGGCCCCCCTGGGGCTGCCGGCCACCTGGCTGGAAGCTGCTGTGCGTTTCCTGGGGCTCTGGAGAGCCTGGGGGCTGCTGGCCCCGGATCAGCCCCACCTGTCCCCCCCCAGGGCCCTGACTGCCCTGTGCCTGCTGCCCCCCCTGTACCTCACCCTGCGGAGCTGCCTGCCCCTGCCCGACGTGCCCCCTGCCCTGCTGGCCGGCGCCCCCTGGGCCTGGCTGCTGCTGAGCTATGGGGCAGTGGGGCTGGCCCAGCTCACCTGGGGGGCCCTGGGGCAGGGAGATAGGACCGGGGGGCCCGGCGCAGAGGACACGGAGCGGGAGTCCAGTGCCACCCTGCGCCGGCTGGTGGGGCTATCCCGGCCCGACGTGCCCTTCCTGTCCGGGGCCTTCGTCTTCCTCGCTATAGCTGTGATTGGTGAGTGGGGCCGGGGGGCGGCAGATACATAGGCTTAGGGGGAGGGGGCTTGGGGTGTGAGCGGGGGGCTGTGTTACTAACAGAGCCAGACAAAACCTTCCAACCAGAGCCACGCAAGAGTGGCCCAGCAGCTCAGGTGCCAGCCTGTAAACCAGGAGCCCTGGGTGCAACTCCTGGTTCTGTCACAGAGTCCCTGGGTGACCCTGGCCCTGTCACTTGCTTCTGCTGAGCCAGGGGTTTACATGCAGATGGGCACTGGTAAGATTTACAAAAACACCGTGTCTGCAGTGTTAGGTGCCTAAACCCCTTGGGAAATCTGGCCACTGAGTGGTGAGGCCACTCTTGGAAGTGGGACTCAGCACCTGGCTCATGGGGTGATTTGGGAAATGGTACCGAGCTGGCCGTGGGGTCTGTGCAGATGTGAGCAGGCCCCCTTGCATAGTTCCCTGAGTCCCAGACCCAAGGCAAGTACCGCAGGGAGCTACGGATGGGCGTGGGGGTTGGAGGGAGGTGGAGGGGTGGGCCTGGGAATGGACGGAGGTCGGCCAGCAGTTTGCAAAGGGCTCAGCGTGTGAGTCTCAGTTTCTGGGTGGCAGGGTGGGATGTTGCATGAGAGAATCTCCTGCTGGAGGATTCCTCTCCCTGAGGATCCAAGGAGACTCCCCCGCACAGGGTGGCCCCTCTCTCACCCCCCGTCTCTGTGGCAGGTGAGACGTTCATCCCCTACTACACGGGACGTGTCATCGACATCCTGGGCAGTGCCTATGACCCCGACGCCTTCGCCACCGCCATCGTCCTCATGTCCCTGGCCTCCTTTGGCAGGTGAGACCCCCCAGTGCCCCTGTGGGACCCCCAGCCCCAGGGAGACCCCCCCAGAACCCCAGGAAAGCCCCATCACCTTTCCACTGCCACCCAGGACCCAGCCCTTGGAAGAAACCCTTCAGCCTTTGCTGATCCACAGCCTCTGACCCTCTCCCATGACACCCCAGCCCTGAGGAGACCTCTGCTGCTCCCAAACCCCAATCCTAACACAGGTTTCCCCCCACCTCACATGCTGCTCCCCCCATGGGATCCCAGCCCTGCCCTGGGGTTCCCCAGCCCAATGGGGTGGGGGCCGTGCTAGGCAAGGTGGGAGGATGGTGTATCTGGAACTGGCTCTGTATGAGGTGCTGGTTCCAGCGGTGGGATCAGTCTGCCCCATGTCTGTCTGTCCCCTCCCCCAGCTCCCTGGCTGCCGGCTGCCGCGGGGGGCTCTTCATGTTCACGTTCTCCCGGCTCAACATCCGCACCCGGTGCCAGCTCTTCTCCTCCCTGGTGCGCCAGGACCTGGCCTTCTTCCAGCAGGTCAAAACAGGTGGGTCCTCCCCCAGTGAGGCCCTCCTGCTTCTGCAACCCCAGCATCTACCCTATTGGCACCCCCCCATCCCCACCTCTGCCCCAACCCCCAGCCTCTGCTGCACCCCTACAGCCCAGCTCCCACATCCCCAGTATCGACATCGTCTTCCCCTCAGCATCTTCCTCCAGCCCTGCCCCGGCACCCTCCCAACACCCCCATGGCATCCCCTCTCCCTCAGCCCCCAACATCGCCCTCCCATTCTCCCCAACACTCCTCCCCCCAGCCCTCCCCCTGCCCCTGTCTCCCCCTATCAATGGGGCAGCCTCTCCTCCTCCCAGCACTCTCCTTGCCCCAGTCTCCCTCTATCAATGGGGCAGCCTTCCCTCCCCCCAGCAATCCCCCTGCCCCAGTCTCCCTCTATCAGTGGGGCAGCCTCTCCTCCCCCCAGCACTCCCCCTGCCCCAGTCTCCCTCTATCAGTGGGGCAGCCTCTCCTCCCCCCAGGTCTGGACATTAACAAGGTCCTTGTTGCTGGCTGCAGCATTAAATGGCCCAGTGCAGCCCCACAGTCCCCATTCCTATCCTGCCCCCCCACGAGCTCCAGGCCTCCTGGGGCAGATCCTTCTCTCACTGTGTCCCCTCTCCCCCCCCAGGGGACCTGACCTCGCGCCTCTCCAAGGACACCACCATGATGAGCCGCTCGGTGCCGGCCAACGCCAACATCTTCCTGCGCAGCCTGGTGAAGGCGCTGGGGCTGTACGGCTTCATGCTGGGGCTGTCCTGGCGCCTGACGCTGCTCACGCTCGTTGAGATGCCCCTCACCATGGCTGCTGAGAAGGTCTACGATGCCCGCCACCAGGTACAGGTCTGGGGAGACCACCCCTTACCGTCCTGATCCTGGGGAGACGCCCTCCTCCCAGGATCTGGTGTCCCAGACCCCCGGCGCAGGGGGGCAGTCCCTTTATGAAGTTCCCTTCTCTGATCCCTGAGAGGGTCGCCCTCCAGTGGGGTGTTTCTGGAGGGTCCTGCAGGGCTGTTCTCCCCCCAGTGCTGTCCAGGGTCGTTATCGGATCTGGGGGGCAAGTTAGACCCCCAGCTGGTTAGTCTGCAGGTGACACCGTGATGGGGACGGTCAGTCACACACAGTGAGCAGGGTCCTTGGTGAGCTGGGCCCATTCAAACAGAACTGTGAGCTCCCTGGGGCAGGGCCCATCGTTCTGTTCTGTGTTTGTACAGTGCCTAGCGCAGTGGGCAGCTGGGCCAGGACGGCTGCAGGGCCCTATTGTAATACAGATCACACAGCCAAGTGCCAGGTCAGACACCGCGGAGCCAGTGATGTGGGTCACACTGGGTTGGGCTGGAGGTTCCATCCTAGGAAGCAGTGACTGGACAGGAGAGAGAGAGGTCACGCGGGATGAGCAGCTCTGTGTGATGCTGTGGTTAGAGGGGGGACGTGACCCTGGGCTATACAAAGCTGCCTTGTAGTCTGGAGACTCCAGAAGCTCAGGCTGAGTTGTTTAAAGGTATTTAGGTGTCTCTGCACTCAGCCCTGCAAGGCCTGATTGATTCAGGAGCTTGTCTCATTTTCAAAAGGGGTTTAGGCACTTGGGAGCCCAAATCCCCTTGATTGTGCCTAACCCCCTTTTGAACGTGATACTGGGCTCCTAAATCAATCAGGCCTTGCTACGCTGAGTGCAGCGACGCCTGACCTCTCCAAACCTGGGCCTCCAGCTACATAGTTTATCCACAGGAAGGTTCAGGGGTAATTTGATCCCAGTCTGTCAGGACCCACACGGGGAGCAGATTTCTGGGAGCAGAGGCTCCATTCTCCCCGACAAAGCAGAACGAGAGGCTGCCTCTGGGAGCGGATGTGAGAAGAATTCAGACTGGAAATGAGGGGCAGATGTTTACCAGGGAGGGGATTAGCCACTGCACCGGCTGACCCAGGGACGGATCGAGATTTGAGAATCTCCTCAGAGCTCCCGACCAGGCGGGTTATGGGGCTGGATGCTGGGGGCGATTCACTGGCCGGGGCTATGCAGGACCCCAGGCATGATGGGCGGGCTGTGACATCTCTGACCCCGCGCCCCCAGGCCGTGCTGAGGGCGATCCAGGACTCCATGGCGCGCTCCACCGAGGTCGTGCGCGAGTCGGTTTCCTCCATCGAGACCGTGCGCAGCTTCGCCACCGAGGAGGAGGAGTCGCGGCGCTACGAGGCGGCGCTGGCCGAGACCCACCGGCTGAAGAACCGCCGTGACCTGGAGAGGGCACTCTACCTGCTCTTCCGCCGGGTGAGCCGGGAGGGGGACCCAAGTGTCTTGGGGAGGCACCTGGGGGCGGGGGAAGAGACCTAGGTGTCTGGGGGAGGTAGTTCTGGATCTGAAGGGGGAGCTGGGGAGGAGACCCGGCGAGGGGACCCAGGCATCCGGGTAAAATAGGCATGATTTGACAGGGGAGCCAGTGAGAGGGGACCCAGGCCCCCGGGGGTGGTAGCTGATTATTCAGGGACGGGTGTTCAGGGAATATGCTTTGTGACTCAGTGGGAGAGGGAATCCAGGCATCTGGGCATGGCAGTTCCCGATGCAGTGGATTAGCTGGAGAACAAGGGACCCAGGCGTCCGGGGACAGCAGGTTCACGATCTGACATGAGCTGGGGAGCAGGGCATTTTGCAAGCAGATGGGTGGGGGGAGGGAGACCCAGGCATCTGAGGGAGCTGCTGGTCATGCAGCCAGTTGGCAGGGGGCTGAGGGATGCTGATTTCAGGCTTGGGGCAGCCCCCTGCCCTGCTCCCCACTTGACTCTGTCTCATCTCCCCCCCCCAGCTGCTGCAGCTGGCCGTGCAGGTGCTGATGCTGTACTGCGGGCACCAGCAGATCCGCGCCGGGCTCCTGACCAAGGGCAGCCTGGTCTCCTTCATCCTCTACCAGGGGGACGTGGGCAGCTATGTGCAGGTGAGGAGCCCTGTGCCAGGGACGGGGCCGTACTAGGGTCACAGCGACTGGTCTGTCATCCTCTGCGCATCCATCCATCCTCACTCCCAACCACCCATCCATCTGTCCCCGCATTCCCCCAACATCCATCCATCTACCACTCCACACCCCACCCTTCCATCCCTCCACACAGCTGAGTCTGGCTCTGTGCATCCACCCCTGCCTCATCCATCTGTCTCCCTGTCTCTGGGGATGTCTACACGACAGACTCTGCCAGCGTAACTACGGCAGCGTAGTGATGCCAGTGTAGACACAGCCTGCGCCGATGGAAGGGTTTTCTCCATCGCTGTGGGAACTCCACCTCCCTGAATGCTGGTAGGTACGTTGACAGAACCAACCATCCCTCGGCCTAGCTGGGTCTGCACCGGCGTTTTGTCACCATAGCTACAGTGGCTGGGGAGTTTCACACCCCTGACTGTTAGCTGGCTGTGTTGACCTAACTTTTAAGTGTGGGCCGGTCCTCTGACTCGCTCTCCCCCCGGCCCCAGACCCTGGTGTATATGTACGGGGACCTGCTGAGCAACGTGGGGGCGGCGGAGAAGGTGTTTGAGTACCTGGACCGGGAGCCAGCCGTGTGCACCGACGGGACGCGGGCGCCGGAGTCGCTGCAGGGACACGTCTCCTTCCGCAACGTCTCCTTCTCCTACCCCTCCCGCCCGGACCGCCAGGTCCTAAAGGTACCTACAGCGAGGCAGCTACACCCTACCCCCAGCTCATAGCCCGCGGGGAGGGGATCCACAGCTCCAGCCCCTTCCCCCGGGGCGGGGATCTCCCAGCCCCAGGCCCTTCCCCCAGGGATGGGATCCCCGTGGCTCCCAGCCCCTGTGATCCCCCATGTGACAGGCACTTTGATACTCTCCCCGCTGTCCCAGGCCGTGTCCTTCGAGCTGCGCCCCGGGGAGGTGACGGCGCTGGTGGGACTGAACGGCAGCGGGAAGAGCACGTGTGTGGGGCTGCTGGAGCGGTTCTACGAGCCCCAGGCCGGGGAGATCCTGCTGGACGGGGCCCCTATCCGGGAGTACGAGCACCGGTACCTGCACCGCCAGGTGAGGGCAGTGGGGGGCAGGGGCAGGGCTGCTGCTCACTGGGTGTGACATGTTGGGGGTCTCAGCCCCTAATGCTGCCCCCTCTCGCTGGCAGGTGGCCCTGGTGGGGCAGGAGCCCGTCCTCTTCTCCGGTTCCATCCGGGAGAACATCGCCTACGGGCTGGGGGGCCGCGGGGAGGAGCAGGTCACCAGGGCGGCCAGAGCGGCCCATGCCTCTGGGTTCATTGCGGAGCTGGACAGCGGCTTTGAGACAGGTGAGTCACCACCACCCACGCTGCAAGGGCTTCTGGGAAAGGTCCTCTGCTGTAAGCACTAGGCTCCCCTCCCAGAGCCAAGGAGAGAACCCAGGAGTCCTGGCTCCCAGCCCCCCTGCTCTAACCCACGAGCTCCCACACCCCTCCCAGAGCTGGGGAGAGAACCCAGGAGTCCTGACCCCTCTCTCTCTCTCTAACCCCCTGCAGATGTGGGGGAGAAGGGTGGGCAGCTCTCGGCAGGGCAGAAGCAGCGGATCGCCATCGCCCGGGCGCTGATCCGCCAGCCGGCTGTGCTGATCCTGGATGAAGCCACCAGCGCACTGGATGTGGAGAGCGAATGCGCGGTGAGTGGTGGGGGCAGTGGGATCCGAACTCCGAGCCTGGACAGCCTGAGTGTCTCTGGTCTGCGTTGGATGTGGATGGATCCTAATGCGGCTCTGCTCCTCCCCCTAGATCCGCCAGTCGGTGCTGAGCCGGGGGCCCCGGACGGTGCTGGTAATCGCCCACTGTATGCAGACGGTGGAGGACGCTGACCGGATCGTGGTGCTGGAGGGCGGGGCCGTGGCCGAGGAGGGGACGCACGCCGAGCTGATGGGGCGCAAGGGCCCCTACTACAGACTGGTGCAGAGAGACCTGGCCGAGTAACCCCCGGCCCCGAGGAATAACCCAGCACCAGCCTGATGACCCGTCCCCTCCTCCCCCGGCACAGGGTGACATGGACCATACTGACAGCGTCTGATTAGTGTATGATGTCGGGTCACTGGTTTATCGTCTGCGTTGGGGTGTCAGTTCTGCGCAGGGAGTCCCGGGGGGGCAGGCGTGTTCGACTGGCTGAGTGCGAGAAGAGTGTTTTGTAAAATACATTGATGAGGTGAAACATCCGACCGGTGTCTGTGATGGTCTCTGACTGGAAACGCCGTCGCTGGTCTCCTGGCCCAGCCCAGGGCTGCAGCGTTCGCTCAATGGAACTGTCCGTGGCTGTAACGCCCCACAGAACCAGTCGTGTTTAACGAAGGTCGTGGCCTCCCGGTCAGGGTGGTGCTCTGCGACCCGCCCGGAGCGCTGGGAATTGCGGGTCAGCGTGTGGCTGGGGCTCGGCCTGGGCAGTGCCAGCGCACGGCTGTGGAGAGCCAGCAGGAGGCGCTCCAGGCTCCGAGCGGGTGGGTCTGTCAGCACCGGGGCCGGTGTCACTCCGGTTTCTATCCCAGGCTGGCGGAGCAGAGCTGATCCCGGGAGGCGCTGCAGGCTCCGAGCGGGTGGGTCTGTCAGCACCAGGGTCGGTGTCACTCCGGTTTCTATCCTAGGCTGGCGGAGCAGAGCTGATCCCGGGAGGGGCTGCAGGCTCCGAGCGGGTGGGTCTGTCAGCACCGGGCGGTGTCACTCCGGTTTCTATCCCAGGCTAGTGGAGCAGAGCTGATCCCAGGAGGAGCTGCAGGCTCCGAGCGGGTGGGTCTGTCAGCACTGGGGCCGGTGTCACTCCGGTTTCTATCCCAGGCTGGTGGAGCAGAGCTGATCCTGGGAGGGGCTGCAGGCTCCGAGCGGGTGGGTCTGTCAGCACCGGGGCCGGTGTCACTCCGGTTTCTATCCCAGGCTGGCTGAGCAGAGCTGATCCCGGGAGGGGCTGCAGGCTCCGAGCGGGTGGGTCTGTCAGCACCGGGGCCAGTGTCACTCCGGTTTCTATCCTAGGCTGGTGGAGCAGAGCTGATCCCGGGAGGGGCTGCAGGCTCCGAGCGGGTGGGTCTGTCAGCACCGGGGCCGGTGTCACTCCGGTTTCTATCCCAGGCTGGCGGAGCAGAGCTGATCCCGGGAGGGGCTGCAGGCTCCGAGCGGGTGGGTCTGTCAGCACCGGGGCCGGTGTCACTCCGGTTTCTATCCCAGGCTGGCGGAGCAGAGCTGATCCCAGGAGGGGCTGCAGGCTCCGAGCGGGTGGGTCTGTCAGCACCGGGGCCGGTGTCACTCCGGTTTCTATCCTAGGCTGGTGGAGCAGAGCTGATCCCGGGAGGGGCTGCAGGCTCCGAGCGGGTGGGTCTGTCAGCACTGGGGCCGGTGTCACTCCGGTTTCTATCCCAGGCTGGCGGAGCAGAGCTGATCCCGGGAGGGGCTGCAGGCTCCGAGCGGGTGGGTCTGTCAGCACCGGGGCCAGGTGTCACTCCGGTTTCTATCCCAGGCTGGCAGAGCAGAGCTGATCCAGGAGGGGCTGCAGGCTCCGAGCGGGTGGGTCTGTCAGCACCGGGGCCGGTGTCACTCCGGTTTCTATCCCTAGGCTGGCGGAGCAGAGCTGATCCTGGGAGGGGCTGCAGGCTCGAGCGGGTGGGTCTGTCAGCACCGGGGCCAGTGTCACTCCGGTTTCTATCCCAGGCTGGTGGAGCAGAGCTGATCCCGGGAGGGGCTGCAGGCTCCGAGCGGGTGGGGTCTGTCAGCACGGGGCTGGTGTCACTCGGTTTCTATTCCAGGCTGGCGGAGCAGAGCTGATCCCGGGAGGGGCTGCAGGCTCCGAGCGGGTGGGTCTGTCAGCACCGGGGCCAGTGTCACTCCGGTTTCTATTCCAGGCTGGTGGAGCAGAGCTGATCCCGGGAGGGGCTGCAGGCTCTGAGCGGGTGGGTCTGTCAGCACCGGGGTCGGTGTCACTCCGGTTTCTATCCCAGGCTGGTGGAGCAGAGCTGATCCCGGGAGGGGCTGCAGGCTCCGAGCGGGTGGGTCTGTCAGCACCGGGGTCGGTGTCACTCCGGTTTCTATCCCAGGCTGGCTGAGCAGAGCTGATCCCGGGAGGGGCTGCAGGCTCCGAGCGGGTGGGTCTGTCAGCACCGGGGCCGGTGTCACTCCGGTTTCTATCCCAGGCTGGCTGAGCAGTGCTGATCCCGGGAGGGGCTGCAGGCTCTGAGCGGGTGGGTCTGTCAGCACTGGGGCCGGTGTCACTCCGGTTTCTATCCCAGGCTGGCAGAGCAGAGCTGATCCCGGGAGGGGCTGCAGGCTCCGAGCGGGTGGGTCTGTCAGCACCAGGGCCGGTGTCACTCCGGTTTCTATCCCAGGCTGGTGGAGCAGAGCTGATCCCGGGAGGGGCTGCAGGCTCCGAGCGGGTGGGTCTGTCAGCACCAGGGCCGGTGTCACTCCGGTTTCTATCCCAGGCTGGCTGAGCAGAGCTGATCCTGGGAGGGGCTGCAGGCTCCGAGCGGGTGGGTCTGTCAGCACCGGGGCCGGTGTCACTCCGGTTTCTATCCCAGGCTGGCTGAGCAGAGCTGATCCCGGGAGGGGCTGCAGGCTCCGAGCGGGTGGGTCTGTCAGCACCGGGGCCAGTGTCACTCCGGTTTCTATCCCAGGCTGGCTGAGCAGAGCTGATCCCGGGAGGGGCTGCAGGCTCCGAGCGGGTGGGTCTGTCAGCACTGGGGCCGGTGTCACTCCGGTTTCTATCCCAGGCTGGCGGAGCAGAGCTGATCCCGGGAGGGGCTGCAGGCTCCGAGCGGGTGGGTCTGTCAGCACCGGGGCCGGTGTCACTCCGGTTTCTATCCCAGGCTGGCGGAGCAGAGCTGATCCTGGGAGGGGCTGCAGGCTCCGAGCGGGTGGGTCTGTCAGCACCGGGGCCGGTGTCACTCCGGTTTCTATCCCAGGCTGGCGGAGCAGAGCTGATCCCGGGAGGGGCTGCAGGCTCCGAGCGGGTGGGTCTGTCAGCACCGGGGCCGGTGTCACTCCGGTTTCTATCCCAGGCTGGTGGAGCAGAGCTGATCCCGGGAGGGGCTGCAGGCTCTGAGCGGGTGGGTCTGTCAGCACCGGGGCCGGTGTCACTCCGGTTTCTATCCCAGGCTGGCGGAGCAGAGCTGATCCCGGGAGGGGCTGCAGGCTCCGAGCGGGTGGGTCTGTCAGCACCGGGGCCAGTGTCACTCCGGTTTCTATCCCAGGCTGGTGGAGCAGAGCTGATCCCAGGAGGGGCTGCAGGCTCCGAGCGGGTGGGTCTGTCAGCACCGGGGCCAGTGTCACTCCGGTTTCTATCCCAGGCTGGCTGAGCAGAGCTGATCCCGGGAGGGGCTGCAGGCTCCGAGCGGGTGGGTCTGTCAGCACCGGGGCCGGTGTCACTCCGGTTTCTATCCCAGGCTGGCGGAGCAGAGCTGATCCCGGGAGGGGCTGCAGGCTCCGAGCGGGTGGGTCTGTCAGCACCGGGGCCGGTGTCACTCCGGTTTCTATCCCAGGCTGGTGGAGCAGAGCTGATCCCGGGAGGGGCTGCAGGCTCCGAGCGGGTGGGTCTGTCAGCACCGGGGCCGGTGTCACTCCGGTTTCTATCCCAGGCTGGTGGAGCAGAGCTGATCCCGGGAGGGGCTGCAGGCTCCGAGCGGGTGGGTCTGTCAGCACTGGGGCTGGTGTCACTCCGGTTTCTATCCCAGGCTGGCGGAGCAGAGCTGATCCCGGGAGGGGCTGCAGGCTCCGAGCGGGTGGGTCTGTCAGCACTGGGGCCGGTGTCACTCCGGTTTCTATCCCAGGCTGGTGGAGCAGAGCTGATCCCGGGAGGGGCTGCAGGCTCCGAGCGGGTGGGTCTGTCAGCACCAGGGTCGGTGTCACTCCGGTTTCTATCCCAGGCTGGTGGAGCAGAGCTGATCCCGGGAGGGGCTGCAGGCTCCGAGCGGGTGGGTCTGTCAGCACCGGGGCCGGTGTCACTCCGGTTTCTATCCCAGGCTGGTGGAGCAGAGCTGATCTCGGGAGGGGCTGCAGGCTGGCAGGGGGTGACTGGGTCACAGACACTGAATTGTCAGACAGGCCTGAGCGCCTGGGGGCCGGGGGTGAGACAGGCTGTTAACGAAGGCGGCTGTGGGAACATTGACCGTCTCTGAGCTAAATAAAACTTAACAAGGCGAATGGAAACTCTCCGCTCTCTGGGAAACGGGTCAGTGTCACTGTGATGCAGTAGGGGCTGTCTGTGTGGGGGTGGGAGAGCCGGGCGTGACTTTAGGTGAGGGACAGGACCTAGGCCTGTAACCTGAACCAGGAAGGAGGGTCAGCCCCTTTGCCCGGGAAGCTGGACAGAGGAAGGGGCCGGCTGTAGGGAGTTAGTTCAGTTTCGGTTTTGGGCTGGGTAGTCAGAATTCAGGGAATCCCAAGCTGGGGTCTACGCTCCTTGAACCCCCAGAAGGATTTGATTGAGGGGTCCTGGTTGGGCCTCCAAGCTCTGCTGTAACCTGCGTTCCTGTTGTCCAATAAACCTTCTGTTTTACTGGCTGGCTGAGAGTCACTGTGGGTCCCAGGAAAAGGGGTGCAGGGCTGGACTCCCCCATTTCCCGTGACAGTCACTATCTCCAGGGGGGGAACTGAGGCAAAGTAACAGGGGAGTGATTGTGTCAAAATTAGACAGCAAGTGAGTGGAGTCCCATCTCCCAGCCTTCCCTCCCATAACCCACTAGCCCCCTCTCCCCTCCCAGAGCTGGGGAGAGAACCCAGGAGTCCTGGCTCCCAACCTCCCCCTGCTCTAACCAATAACAATTCTCTCCTGAACCTCTGTGGACTAAGCTGGCAGAACCAGCACTGCCTCCTGCTGCGCTGGGTGAGGTCGCTGAAGGAGGGGGGAGCAGGAGGGACAGATTTGGGGTGTGGGGTGCAGTGTTTGTAGAACTGGCTCTCATACCAGCCCTGCTCTGGAGGACGGGCTTGTTGCTCTGTAACAGCAGTGGGAGGGTGCCGGGGTTCTTCTTCGAGTGATTGCTCAGATCCATTCCAGTTAGGTGTGTGTGCGCCGCGTGCATGTTCGTCGGAGAAACTTTTACCTTAGCAACCCAGGCGGGTCGGCTGGGCACCCCTGGAGTGGCGCCGCTATGGCGCCCAATATATACCCCAGCCGCCCCGGCCACCCTTCAGTTCCTTCTTACCGCCCGTGTCGGTCGTTGGAACTGTGGAGCGCGGCCTCGCTGACCTCCACACTCCCTAGCAGCTCGTTTTGCTATCGTTGTATATAGTAATTATAGTTATTATTGTACATATCTATATATATAGTTGTTAGTTAGTCAGTTATCTAGTGTTGTTAGTGTAGTTTTAGTTGTAGTTGAGGGGATCGGGGGTACCCCCCCTTCCCCGCACCGGGAGCCGGAACTCATGCCCGGCTCATCGGGCTTCAAGCAGTGCTCAGCTTGTCACAAGCCCATGCCAGTTGGAGACCCCCATGACTCCTGCTTGAAGTGCCTCAGGGAGTCGCACTTATCGGCCAAGTGCTCGATCCGTAAGTCCTTTAAGCCGAGAACCAAGAAGGAGCGGGACATTAGATTGAGACAGCTCCTTATGGAAGCGGCCCTGACACCTTCGCCCTCGGCATCGAGCACAAGTCAGCCGGTAAGCAAGGGCACCGCCACGGCACCGAGTGCTACCACCAGATAACCGGCACCGAAACCGGCCCAGAGCCGCTCCCTCTCTCCGAAGCTGAAGGCAGCGAAGGCGCAGATCCTCTTGCCATCAACCGCCCCACAATCAGAGCCTGCGCAAAAAGCGGATCGCCTGGCACCGACACCTGCCGTGGCACCTTCTAAGCCGGTACCATTGATTCCGACCCCGCGAGGGCCGTTGAGTCCGGCACCTGGGAGCTGCCCGGTGCACACCGTGGTAGAGCTGGCTTCACCCTCTACCCTGGAGGCGTTTGCTGCAGCGAGAGAGCTAATCGCCATCACCGAGGCTCCGTTGCCCTTACCCCTGGCACCGCCGGTGCGGGTACTATGCTCTATGGGCAAACCGACCCTGACCAGACCAGCTTCGGTCAGTGTGGCAGACCGGCACTGCTCCAGATCGCGGTCCCGCGAACGCTCGGCATCGAGGCGCCAGTCAGGCTTGCGACGTCGATCTCGATCCTGGCACCGGTCAGACTCCCGGCACCGATTGCCTCGGCACCGGTCAGACTCCCAGCACCGATCACCCCGGCACCGGTCAGGCTCCCGGCAGCGTTCACCTCGGTACCGTTCACACTCTCGGCACCGGTCAGGCTCCCGGCGCCGGTCAACGTCCAGAGCGTCAACCCGGTACTCCCGGCACCGCTCCAGCTCACGGCACAGCAGTGGGCGCCGCACCTCCAGGAGCAGATCTAGACAAAGACACTCGAGATCCCAGTCGACCTCCCGGCACCGAGCCGGTCGCAGGTCCCGGTCTCGCTCCCAACACAGATACTGACACCAGTCACCACTATCCAGAGGTGTGAGGTCTGTCGGTACCTCGGCACCGACTTTCGCCGCTCCACCGTGGCCATCTAGAGGCACGTCGGCATCCTCCCAGGCGGGTAGCTATTATGAACGGGACCAGGACCCCCAAGTACCGCTGGGAGTGTTCCAAGACCCCCACCTGCAGGACGCAGGTGCCCAACAGTGGGGTTTTTGGACACCCTGGGCTTACCATCAGGCCCAGGGTGCCCCCGTGCCTCAGACACGTTCTACCGCCTCAGAACATCGGGTGCCGAAGGCCACCGTTTCCCGCCCCCCCGTGGTTGAGTCAGACAAACAGCCGCCTCCGGACTCCCTGGGTCAACACGAGCAGGAACCAGGCCAAGAACAAGAGACCACGCAGGATACCCTCATCCCCGGAGTATCCTCCTCCTCCTCCTCCCCGGATGAGGCAGTGGCTGGGTTGTCAGCGTCGGGACCCCCGCCTATAGACCTCAAGGCCCACCAGGACCTCCTCCGTAGAGTGGCCCTTAATATCAACCTACCGGTGGAGGAGGTCTCAGAGGTTGAGGACCCGGTAGTGAGCATCCTCTCGGCCGATGCACCTACCCGGGTACCCCTCCCATTCATAAAGACGATCCAGTCTACTGCCGATAACCTGTGGCAGTCACCAGCCTCCATCCCGCTGACAGCTAAGGGAGTGGAAAGGAAGTACATGGTACCCTCTCGAGGGTACGAGTACCTGTATGTCCACCCTCATCCCTCCTCCCTAGTGGCCCAGTCGGTTAATGACAGGGAACGGCATGGCCAGCAGGCACCGGCCCCCAAATCCAAGGAGGCTAGGCGGATGGACCTCATGGGTTGCAAGGTGTACTCAGCTGGAGCCTTGCAACTCCGTGTGGCCAACCAGCAGGCCTTACTGGGGCGTTATAATTACAACATATGGGCGGAGGTGGGTAAGTTCTCCGAACTGCTACCCCAGGACTCACGCCCAGAATTTAACGTGTTCCTGGAAGAGGGTAAGAAGGTGGCCAGGACCTCCCTCCCGGCCTCCCTCGACGCGGCTGACTCGGCAGCCAGAACCCTTGCTTCCGGAATAACCATGAGGCGCATCTCATGGCTTCAAGCCTCCACACTACCCCCGGAACTACAATATACAGTCCAGGACCTACCCTTTGACGGGAAAGGGTTGTTCTCGGACAAGACGGACTCCAAATTACAAAATCTGATGGACAATTGAGTCATCATACGCTCGCTGGGGATGCATACACCTTCCACCCAGCGTAGACCCTTCAGGCCCCAAGCATGACGCCCATACTTCCCACCCCGTCAGAGGCAGGACCTCAATAGACGGCGTGGCCGGGGGGCCACAGACACCAATCCAGCTCCCAGGGAGGTCAAAGCCAAGGGCCTTCCAAGGCACCGCCGGGCCCCAAGTTTGGCTTTTGAAGGTGCGCCCAGGGACGACATACCAGACTCAAGACAGGATCCTTCCCCTACCTTCTCCAACCGCCTCTCCCACTTCCTCCCGGCGTGGTCCCAATTAACATCAGACCGTTGGGTGCTACGCACAGTGAAGCATGGATACCATCTGCAGTTTGCTTCCTTGCCCCCTTCCCGCCCCCCTTCCCGGTCCCTCTTCAGGGACCCCTCTCACGAGCAAACCCTCCTGCAGGAGGTTCGCTCCCTCCTGACGGCGGGAGCTATAGAGGAAGTAGCTCTAGGCAAGAGAGGCAAGGGGTTCTACTCCGATATTTTCTGATCCCCAAATCCAAGAAAGGTCTCAGACCCATCCTAGACCTGTGGGGCCTCAACAAGTGGATGCTCAAGTTGAAGTTCCGCGTGATCTCCCTGGGAACCATTATCCCATCCCTGGATCCTGGAGACTGGTATGCCTCCCTCGACATGAAGGACGCGTACTTCCATATCGCCATCTTTCCACCGCACAGGAAGTACCTTCGCTTCACGGTCAGACATCAGCACTTCCAGTTCGCAGTCCTACCCTTCGGCCTCTCCACGGCCCCGAGGGTGTTTACCAAGTGCATGGCCGTTGTGGCCGCCCACCTCCGTCGGCGGAACATCCACGTCTTCCCGTACCTCGACGACTGGCTCCTGAAAGGGTCCTCCCAGTCGCAGGTGCGGCGACATGTCGAGGCCGTTACGGACCTCTTCTCCCAGCTAGGCCTGCTTCTCAATGCCGAGAAATCCAGCCTGGTCCCCACACAGAGGTTGGACTTCATAGGTGCGACCCTGGACTCTACTCAGGCCAGGGCCTACTTACCTCAACCTCGCTTCCAGACGATCGTTGTGATCATTCGGAGCTTGCAGGCCTCCCCAATCACCTCAGCTCGCACCTGCCTCACACTACTAGGGCATATGACTGCATGCACTTACGTGACAAAGCATGCCAGGCTCCGAATGAGGCCCTTCCAAACGTGGCTTCATTCCGTATTCCACCCAGGCAGGGACCACCTGGATGTGTTGGTGACGGTCCCCTCCGACCCTCTCCGCTCCCTCGACTGGTGGCTGACCCCATCCCTAGTATGCGCGGGAATGCCGTTCCATCCACAGCAACCGTCGATGACTCTAACAACCGATGCATCATCCCTGGGGTGCGGAGCCCACCTAGAACACATGCGTACCCAGGGCCTATGGTCGTCCCAGGAGCTGTCACTCCACATAAATGTCCGGGAGTTGAGGGCAGTCCGCCTCGCCTGTCAGGCGTTTCAACGACGCCTACGCGGCCGTTGTGTTTCCGTACTCACGGACAACACAACGGCCATGTATTATATCAACAAACGGGGGGAACCCGTTCGTCTCCCCTATGTCAGGAAGCCATGCGACTCTGGGACTTCTGCATAGCCCAGTCGATAGATCTGGTGGCATCCTTCCTCCCAGGGGTCAAGAACACACTGGCGGACAGACTCAGCCGATCCTTCCTCTGCCACGAATGGTCGATCAGACCGGATGTCATCCATTCCCTCTTCCAGAGGTGGGGCTTTCCCCGCATAGACCTCTTCGCGACCAAGTCCAACAGAAAGTGCCAGGAGTTTTGCTCCTTTCAGGGTCTCTCTCCCGGGTCGATCACGGACGCATTTCTCCTGCCGTGGACCCACCACCTCCTGTATGCCTTCCCTCCGTTCCCTCTGGTGCACAAAGTCCTGTTGAAACTACGCAGGGACAAAGCGCATCTAATCCTGATTGCACCTGCGTGGCACAGACAGCACTGGTTCACTGCCTTGCTGGACCTATCGGTGGACCCTCCAATCCCCCTTCCTCTCCACCCAGACCTGATTACGCAGGATCACGGCAGGCTCTGTCACCCAGACCTGCAAGCCCTGCACCTCACGGCGTGGCTCCTGCATGGCTGAACACGGCGGAGCTCAGCTGTTCCGCACCAGTCCAGCACATCCTCCTTAACAGCAGGAAGCCTTCCACTCACTCAACGTACAGGGCCAAGTGGAAGCGCTTCTCTTGCTGGTGCGCTACTCGGGGTGAACCCTACGCAGGCCCCGATTCCCACGGTCCTAGACTACCTCTGGTACCTTAAGCAGCAGGGCCTGGCGACATCCTCCTTAAAGGTGCACTTAGCGGCCATATCCGCCTTTCGGCCAGGAGAGGGTGGCCGCCCCTTATTCTCCCACCCCTTAGTCGCCAGATTTGTTAAAGGCCTGGAGCGTCTCTACCCCCCCATACGCTGCCCTGCTCCTACCTGGGACCTTAACTTGGTCCTAAACAGGCTCACGCTCCTGCCATTCGAGCCACTGGCGACTTGCTCGCTCACGCACCTGTCATGGAAGACGGCCTTCTTGGTGGCCATTACATCGGCCAGACGGGTCTCCGAGCTCAGAGCTCTCACAGTCGACCCACCCTACACCGTCTTCCATAAGGACAAAGTACACCTGCGACCCCACCCAGCGTTCCTCCCTAAGGTTGTGTCTGCCTTCCATACCAACCAGGACATCTTCCTCCCCATCTTCTTCCCGAAGCCCCACTCTTCTCGGAGGGAGCAGCAGCTACACTCCTTAGATGTATGCAGAGCGCTCGCTTTCTACATTGAGCAAACAAAGCCGTTCCGGAAGTCCCCTCAGCTGTTTGTGGCGGTCGCAGAACGGATGAGGGGTCAGCCAATCTCCTCTCAGAGGATTTCCTCCTGGGTGACTGCATGCATTGGCGCATGCTACGATCTAGCTCGTGTCCCCTCTGGCCACCTCACGGCACATTCCACGAGGGCTCAGGCGTCGTCGGCAGCCTTCCTGGCGCACGTGCCTATGCAGGAGATATGCCGTGCAGCGACCTGGTCATCGGTCCACACATTCACCGCACACTATGCGCTAGTCAGACAATCAAGAGATGACGCGGCATTTGGCGTAGCAGTTTTAAATACCGCCACATCTCACTCCGACCCCACCGCCTAGGTAAGGCTTGGGAATCACCTACCTGGAATGGATATGAGCAAGCACTCGAAGAAGAAAAGACGGTTACTCACCTTTGTAACTGTTGTTCTTCGAGATGTGTTGCTCACATCCATTCCACACCCGCCCTCCTTCCCCACTGTCGGAGTAGCCGGCAAGAAGGAACTGAGGGGTGGCCGGGTCGGCTGGGATATATATTGGGCGTCATAGCGGCGCCACTCCAGGGGGTGCCCAGCCGACCCGCCTGGGTTACTAGGGTAAAAGTTTCTCCGACGAACGTGCACGCGGCGCGCACACCTAACTGGAATGGATATGAGCAACACATCTCGAAGAACAACAGTTACAAAGGTGAGTAACCGTCTTTTTTTGGGCAGGTCCTACACCAGCTCTGGGTCATCTTCCACCCCCCGAGCTGTGGCTCTGGGATTCTCTGTCGGGGCATGAGCCCGGTGCCGGGTGCCGGGAAGGGCTAAGCCCCCGGCGAAAAAGTATTTTACAACTAATTAACTTAACTATCAACTTAACAAACTATTTAACAACTGTAATGGAACTAGAGAATAACAATGGATAACGATAGATAACTAGGAGAGCTAGGGACGTGGAGGACAGCTATGCCGCGCTCCACAGTTCCAACGACCGACACGGCGGTAAGAAGGAACTGAGGAGCGGGCGGGCCGGCAGGGATATATATTGGGCGCCATAGCGGCGCCACTCCAGGGGGCGACCTGCCGGCCCACTGGAGTTGCTAGGGTAAAAAGTTTCCGACGAACGTGCACGCGCGGCGCGCACACCTAACAGGAATGGATGTGAGCAATCACTCGAAGAAGAACAACAGTTACAAAGGTGAGTAACCGTCTTTTTTTGGGCAGGTCCTACACCAGCTCTGGGTCATCTTCCACCCCCCGAGCTGTGGCTCTGGGATTCTCTGTCGGGGGGTGAATGGAACCAGATCTGCTCCACTGAACGGGTGGGGAAGGGTGTTGTGGCAGCCCCCGAGGGACACCCACCCATGGGAGGGAAGGGGGGTACAAAGGGTAAAGGTACTAACTCCCTCCCTGGGTGTGTCGGCTGCCTGGAAGGAACAGGACCCTGCGGCTGGCCATTGCTCAGGGGTGATCCCCGACTGACCCCCCCCCCCCCCGCCAGTGTAGCCAGCGCTGTCACGGGCAGAGCTGCTCCTGTCCACACAGCTCCTGCCTCTCCCGGAGGTGGAGCACCGACTCCGGTGGGAGACGCTCTCCTGGCTGCATAGGCGATGTGTTCGCTAAGCACCCCAGCAGAGCAGCTGCACCGGTGCCGCCCTGGCAGCGGGCACCAGCCACAGTAACACTGACAGGAGAATGAAGCAGACGCCCAGTCCCCGCTGTCAGGGCTGCCTCCCAGCAGCACCAGCCCCTTGACTAGGTCTGGGGCATGAGCCTGGGGGCTGGTAAATGTGGCTCCTGCTCTAGATCCCCCCGCCCCCCACTCACCTCCACCCATTAAACTGGGCCCCAGCCAGGGCAGCTGGATGGTTCTCAGGTGCCAGACTGGGCCTGGCCCAGCCCCCACAAAGCCTGTGTCTGAGCCCCTGAGCAAGACTCCCAAGGGGAGATTAGCCCCCTCCCCACCTCCTTCCCCTCCCCTGCACCACCCCGTCCACACACACGCTGGTCGCTGCAGCCAGGCCGGTGTAACCAGCGTGGTGCGTCGTTCCGCACGGGGCTGCAGTGAAACACCGCTCGGCCTGTACAGGTGGGGGGGTGGGGGGCCTGCCAGGTGTGAGCACCTTGCTAGCAACACAACCTGTCCCGGTGAGGCACCAACTGACCTACCCCCATCAAAATGTCCCTGCCCTGCCCCCACCCAACCCAGTGACCCTGGTGCAAACCCCACATGAATCAGGCCTTAGCAGGCAAAGGTTTATCCCCCCGCGGGCGAGTGTCCGTGTGAAACCCCCAAGCACCACAGAGCACGTCACACACTGATTTACTGGGGTAAGAGACATGACTGGTAAAGGCGCAGAAACCCCCTAAACCAGCACCCTGATCACCCTCCCCTCGGGCCCTGTCAGTGACAGGGAGGAAAGGCCCCAACTGAGGTGCTGCTCTCTGAAGGATTCATTCTCCCCAGCTGGCACCACTCCTGTAATCCTGCGCTGGGCTGTGAGAGCCCCCAGGCGCCCCCCCGCCAGCCCCATTCCAGGATCTGAACCCATCCTAACCCGGGGGTCACTGTGTACAGTGTCCAGGCTACGTGGCCCCACATGGGGCGTACTGGCACTACAGCCATGGTGACCACAGCCTCCTGCAGCTCAGCCTGGCTCAGCCCCCTTGGTCAAGGGACAGCCAGCCCCGGACCCAGCTTAGCCTCCCCACTCTCCACCCCTCCACATGCTCTCTGCCCCGGACCCAGCTTAGCCCCCCCACTCTCCACATGCTCTCTGCCCCAGCTGGAGGAGGGGTTCATGGACTGGCTGCTCAATGATTCATTTGAACCCGAGTTTAAAGGAAGAGACCTGTGAGGCAGCTTCCCAAAGCACTAAGGGGTTTAGGAACATGAATCCTGGTATGCATGCTCCTAAATCCCTTAGGCACTATTGAAACTCTGCCTGAGTCACAGTCCCTGTCCCGTCATCTCTGCTTTGTATCCGATGAGTGTTCAGCAGGGGCAGCCTGGCCTGGCTCAGACACCCTGTTACTCGGGGCAGGGCAGCTCTGGGCGGCTGTGTCTTATTAGTGTCGCTGGTGCCCAGCCCTGCCCAACACCCATTATTCACCCCCAAACACGTCAGACCACCCCAAACCCAACGTACGCACACCAGCCCCTTCCTGCCAGGCCCCCGCGCTCCCCAGCATTGCCAGGCACCCCCCCATTCCCTGACCCGCCACAGACAGAATCCTCCAAATGGGCTGGAGAGAGATTAAAACCCCAAACCTACATTTATTGTGTCCAACTGAAAATTCCCAAGAGATAGAACGTTACTATTTAAAACTGGTTTTAAAATCTTAAGCAAGAAAAAAAAAATTACATCCATCACACACAAAATCAACCCATTTGGGAGCAGAGTCGGCGCCAGCTTAGGCTTTGTCTACACACAAACGTGCACCAGATCAGCTGGGGACACTGATCCTGGGAGAAGAAGTGGCTTTTTCTGGTGTCACTTAGGTCACTTGGGAATCAGTTTAAATCAAAAGAAGCCCTGTCTTACACCAGACTAAGTGTCCACACAGGGATTTAACTAGGGCACTTCAAAACTCACACCTCTGTAGTTGCACCGGTGCAAATCGCAATGTAGACAAGGCCTGACACTGGGGTGACCAGTGCCCTGACAGCAGGATTTAGCCCATTACACAGGAAGCTCCAGCAGCAAAAAGAACATCATCTTAATCCCTTAATCACGGCAGAAACTGAAATCTGGGTCTGTAATAATCACAGCAGACAGAACAGTGTGTGCTGGGTCCAGCCTTACGCTAACAATTCAGTCCAGCCACCCTGGTTATTTTTCTATACAAAAAAAGATCCTCATAGATTTAAGTTTTAAAACACGACAGTTCTGCAGAAATCAAACAATAAGCGACCCCGACCATCCCTGACAGTCTGCAGCCGGGGAGGTTTCAATTCTAAAGAGAATGTTGCAGTTGCTGTCTCACAGCTGGGCATTTAGCTCGGGTACAATCAAGGCAAAGGCTTTAAGCAGGATGTGGAAGGTGCTGATGAGCTGTTCCATTCCCAGGAGCCTGATCTGCTCCGGTCTCTCCTCGTGTCTGGGATCCCCCCAGCCAGCTGCACAGGGGCCGACGGGCTCCGTTACGCTGCAGAAATGAGACGGACAGTCAGCGCCGGGGTCAGGGTGAGCAGACCCAGCAGTGCCAGCTACGGTACTGGGCTCCCCTGGCGCTCGGGGTAAAGCTCTGACTGGGCGCTACACCCCACGCCGAGTGGGAGGAGACCGTAAAGCCGACAGTGATCACTGCTCCCGGCGCCCAGCGCAGCAGCTGTGACGCATCCCGACCCCTTCCCCTAGAGCCAGGGACACTCCGACCCCCTCCCAGAGTCCCGCTCCTGGAACCCCTCCCTGCAGAGAGGAGATGCAGACCTGCCCCTGCATTCAGCACCCCCACTGCAGGGAGATCAGGGGCAGGGCTCCCTGGGGCCAGCTCGTCAGAGGGGCAGGGCCTGGGTGACTCTTGGGAAGAGGTCTCGCCCCACTGAATCCCCCTGGCTAGTGTCCCCCTCACTTACCCTTGATGCAGGTGTCTGATCCCTGGTTGCTTCCTGGGAGGGGAGAAGGAGAAGGGAGGTGTTAGCATCTCTGGCGCTGACCCCCGGCCCGGCCCCTCGTGTCAGCATTTACCCTGCTGCAGGGTGGGGGTGACGCTGCCCCAGCTGAGCGGCTGCACTTTGCCTGGTGTGAGGGACGGTGCAGGGTGAGCCAGCGGGAGTCAGGGCTGGTCACTGCTCCCCGGGGCTCAGATCCCTGTTCTGTCCCCCCCACCCCACTGGGGACTTGGACCTACAGGGGTGGGACTCTCAGAAGTACCTTAGTGACTCGGGAGCCCAAGCCCCATTGAAATCAGTGGGGCGGAGATTCCTACATCCCCCCTGCTCAGAGTACAACACGTCCTGTCCCAACAGCGCCAAACCCAGCTCCCGGCTGCAGCAGGAGGTTGAGGGGTTAGACCCAGGCCAGACACCACCAGGGCAAAATGCTGCTCCAAGGGATCAGACGCACCCCAGCCCCACGGGAAACACACACGGCTGGTCTGGCACGAGAGGGGCATGCGCCACCCTACTGACGTCACAGGCTGCAGCGGGAATTTCAATGCAGCCGCGGGGAGTTGGGTGCTGACACTCCCCAGACTCCCAGTAACTCCCCTAGGTTCCTCTGAACTCAGCCTAATCAGGGTTTTCTACATGGGGGAATGGGTCAGCGCAGCTGTAGCTGAATAATGTAGCAATTCCGGTTGATCTCCCCATGCAGCCAAACTCCCTGTATCACTGAAACAGCAGGGGACCCCCCACCCCACAGAGGGACCCTGGGGTGTGTTAACACGTCCTGTGCCTCCCCCAGCAGCCTCAGCGAGAGCAGCACGTCCCCTGGGCTAGTGTCACCCTCCCGTCACCTACCGGAGCTGGCAGAGCCTTCGTGAGCTGTGGGGGAGAAGGAAGCTGGGGTCAGTATCTGGCGGAACACAGGGTCCCTGTTCCTCCCACCCCACACTGGTTATACACGTACACACCCCAGTGACTGACCCAGGTGTTGGTGTTTTGCTGTTGTGCCCAGACACCACGGTGATGGGCAACCTACACAGAGCACCCAGGCACAGCCAAGGCATTAGTGTCACTGGCCAGTCCCACTGCTGCAGCTCCCCAGCCGTGTGGGGCTAGGGGAGGTCTCTTGGGACTGGCCCCAGCCTGCCACATACCAGGTCACACAGCGACAGGGACAGGGGAGAGGCTCAGCACTTACCTGGAGCCGCTTTGTAGCCGTCTTTCTTCTTCTCTGCAGAGACAAGGCAGATTGCAGTGAGTGCGGCTGCTCCCGGGGCAGGAACCGGCTCTGATCTGTGCCCATGGCCCAGAACCCAGGGGCCCATCCCATCCCCGGGGCAGGACGACAGGCTCTGTATGAACCATTTTCCTCCCTGGGTTTCAGGCTGGTGGCTCTGGCCCAGTCAGGGCCACATAGAGTTTTGGGGGCCTGGGGCAGAGTCTGAGGCCCCCTCAAAGGTGTAAAAACACAGGGGGAGACCCAGATGATGAGGGGCAGAGAGCAACCCTGCCTCACATTGGTGCTGCCTTGGGGGCTCCTGTCCTGGGGGGCTGGGCCTGGCTCCCCACTCTTGGCCCTGCGACCTGGCGCACGGGGTCACAGCACAGACTCAGGTATGACGCTGCGACCCCACGTGCCAGGTCAGCACCACTCAAGTTCTGCGGCTGGGGGCCCAGAGCAAACTGCCCCTTTGTTCCCCACCGGACAGCCGTGGGCCCAGCAGCAAAGCGGGGCAGCCACACAGCACTGCCGCCGGGGGCTGTAGGGGTGGGTGCAGGGGCCCAGCCAGGCCAGAGCAGGTCAACAATCCCAGCCCAGGCTCTAGGGTGATGGGCATGTCCCAATAGCCTGGCACAGACGGCGCGTCGGTGCCCCACCCGGCACTTACTGAGGCAGACAACGGCTCCAGCGACGACAGCGACCAGCCCGAGAACCCCGATGACGACACCCACGATCAGCATCACGTTGGACTTGGGCACTGAAACGGGAGTGGGCCGGTGAACAGGGGAACCACAAACCCTCTTGCTCTGTTATATGGGTCAGTCACTCCACCCCCCATTGGAGCCCCATACCCCCTGCCAACCCTCTTTCCCCATCCCAGGACCACACACCCCTTACCCCAGGGCACTCTCAGATCCTGCGCCAGGCTGGGGTGCTCCACACAGCAGGTATAATTGGTCTCACTGCTGGGGTCGATCTCGATGGTGGCCCGGGTCTGGTAGGTCCCGTCCCCGCTGGGAACGACCCCCCACTGGATCGTCTCCTGCGGCATGGCCACCCCCTTCTTCAGCCACACGACAGCCACGCTCCGCGGGTAGAAGCCGTGGACCCGGCAAGAGAGGGTGGTGAGCCCGTCCCGGCTCCGTCGGTCGCCCACCTGCACCCGCGGTGGCTCTGGGGGGGGAGGAGAGATGGAGTTAGAGGGAACGCCCTGAGCTGGATCCCCTGGGGCTGCATCAGTCGAAGGGCCTGGCCAGAGGAACAGGAGCTGATTCAGCAGCGCTCTCACATCGGATTCTGATTCATGCGGCCCACAGCCACAGCACAGGCACCCGAGGGGCTCGGCTCGGCTGGGGGGGTGGCGCTGAACAGGGTGGGACGGGACAGGGAGACAAACGGCGGCTCCTGCAGCAACGCTGGGGCCTCGCCCAATGGGGGAACAGAAATGTCCTGCCAGGGACAACGCTCAGTGTGATGGACGTGGGGTGTGATCTCTGCCGTGAGGATACACCCCATTCAGTGACCCCGGGGTCGGATGAACCCCCTCACCTCTCCTCTGCAGCGTCTCCTTCCCGTACTCCAGGTACTTCCCCAGCCACTCGATGCACTCCTGCTCCAGGTAAGCTTTCCGTCTCTGAGCGATGCTCCTGTCAGCATCCCATTTCCCTTTGGTGATCCGAGCCCCGTCATCCGCCGCCACCCAGGTCTCCTGGTCCTTATCCAGGCTGATGAAGTCTCCCCCGTCGTAGGCGTACTGAAAAGACCCCCCTTTGGAGCCATCACCCCGGAGCTCACAGCCGTACATCACTTGGAGAGTGTGGAACCCTGAAACACGGAGCCGGGCCCAGGCTGGGTCAAGGTGGAGCCACAGGGAGCAGCTAGAGATTCTCCGACTCCCCCAGGCCCAGTGACAGGGGCACCCGCCCTGAGACCCCCTGCTGGAGCCCCCCCACCCCCTGCCCCAGGAAAGGAGCAGTAGAGGGGAGTCCCCCCAGCTGCCTAGAGAGACTGCGGAGAGCAGCCAGACAGGGACCAGCAGGACCATAAAAGGAGGAGCTGCTGGGCAGAGCCCCCCCTTAACCCTGCCCTGCCCGGAGCCATGCACAGGGGCCCTCTGCCCCCTCCCCAATCACACCCACCCCGCCCAGCAGCGCCCCCGCCCCACACGTGCCCGACGTTCCCAGCGTCTCCCCGCTCACACCGACCCCACCCAGCAGCGCCCCCGCCCCACATGTGCCCGACGTTCCCAGCGTTTCCCCACTCACACCGACCCCACCCAGCAGCACCCCCGCCCCACATGTGCCCGATGTTCCCAGCGTTTCCCCACTCACACCGACCCCACCCAGCAGCACCCCCGCCCCACACGTGCCCCACGTTCCCAGCATCTCCCCGCTCACACCGACCCCACCCAGCAGCGCCCCCGCCCCACACGTGCCCGACGTTCCCAGCGTCTCCCCGCTCACACCGACCCCACTCAGCAGCACCCCCGCCCCACACGTGCCCCACGTTCCCAGCATCTCCCCGTTCACACCGACCCCACCCAGCAGCGCCTCCGCCCCACACGTGCCCCACGTTCCCAGCGTCTCCCCGCTCACACCGACCCCACCCAGCAGCGCCCCCGCCCCACACGTGCCCAACGTTCCCAGCGTCTCCCCGCTCACACCGACCCCACCCAGCAGCGCCCCCGCCCCACATGTGCCCGACGTTCCCAGCGTTTCCCCACTCACACCGACCCCACCCAGCAGCACCCCCGCCCCACATGTGCCCGACGTTCCCAGCGTTTCCCCACTCACACCGACCCCACCCAGCAGCGCCCCGCCCCACACGTGCCCGATGTTCCCAGCGTCTCCCCACTCACACCGACCCCACCCAGCAGCGCCCCCGCCCCACATGTGCCCGACGTTCCCAGCGTCTCCCCGCTCACACCGACCCCACCCAGCAGCACCCCCGCCCCACACGTGCCCCACGTTCCCAGCGTCTCCCCGCTCACACCGACCCCACCCAGCAGCGCCCCGCCCCACACGTGCCCGACGTTCCCAGCGTCTCCCCGCTCACGCCGACCCCACCCAGCAGCGCCCCCGCCCCACATGTGCCCGACGTTCCCAGCGTCTCCCCGCTCACACCGACCCCACCCAGCAGCGCCCCCGCCCCACACCTGCCCGACGTTCCCAGCGTCTCCCCGCTCACACCGACCCCACCCAGCAGCGCCCCGCCCCACAGGTGCCCGACGTTCCCAGCGTCTCCCCGCTCTCACTGACCCCACTCAGCAGCGCCCCCGCCCCACCCGTGCCTGATGTTCCCAGCGTCTCCCTGCTCACGCCGACCCCGCCCGGCAGCGCCCCCGCCCCACACGTGCCCGACGTTCCCAGCGTCTCCCCGCTCACACCGACCCCACCCAGCAGCACCCCGCCCCACACGTGCCCGACGTTCCCAGCGTCTCCCCGCTCACACAGACCCCGCCTGGCAGCGCCCCCGCCCCACACGTGGCCGACGTTCCCAGCGTCTCCCCATTCACACGGACCCCACCCAGCAGCGCTCCCGCCCCACAGGTGCCCGATGTTCCCAGTATCTCCCTGTTCACACCGACCCCACCCAGCAGCGGCCCCGCCCCACACGTGCCCGATGTTCCCAGTGTCTCTCCGCTCACACCGACCCCACCCAGCAGCGCCCCCGCCCCACACGTGCCCGACGTTCCCAGTGTCTCCCTGTTCCGGTTTGTAGGGCACAGCTCCAGGCGCCGCCCAGCGCCCCGGGGGCGACCATGGCCAAGGAGCAAACCCCGCTGGTTCTGCTCCTCAGCCTGGCCGCCTCTGCCACGGGGCTGGAGCCGCAGGACGCCCTGTGCTAGGATGGCTCCTGTTTCCCTACCAGCGGCAGAGACGCTGCCCCTGGCGAAGGTGGCCCCATGTGCCAGGGAACCCAGAGCAGGGCTGCCCTTGGGACGTGGCTGCACCCTGGGCTGTCAGGAGGTGGGGACGGACATGGGGGCAGGAAAGAGAAGCTAGTGGCAGGGAGGGCAACTGGCTCGGTAAACAGAAGCAGGGAGCCCATGGGTGCAGTGGGGGGAACGGTATGAGAATAGCCCAGGCGGGGACCCAAACACCCTCACATGCCCCCATCCCACACGCAGAAAGCCACAGTCTGGGCTGCGTGTTCACCAGTGACAGGCGATTTTGGGGAGGGGCCTAGCTAGAGACACTGAAAGGGGCCCAATGCTCTCACCTGGAAAGGCGAGCTGGGCACCCCCCCCCTGCGAATCAGGCCCCTGTAGGGCGTGCAGCCAGCCCCCCACCACCACGAGTCACAGCAGGGGGTTCAGGCCAAGCCAGTAACGGCAGCTCAGGGCCTGCTGGGGGCCGGAGCCAACCCCAGTAACCGTCCCCGCAGCCGGCACCGGCCCAAGCTCAGCGCAGGTTGGACACAATTAGCCCCCGTCTGCACACGAACCCCAAAGGTAGCCAGGGCTGGGCAGGCTGCCGGGTTCCACCTGTTCCCCCCAACACGGCACGTCTCACAGCCCTGCCACCACGCTGCTGGGGCCACGGGAGCAGTGAGACTGGCTAGCCAGAACGGCCCCCCTCCAGGCACTGGGGGTCCTTGCCTCGCTCTCCCCATTTCCTGGGTCTCTCCTCCTGACCATCTCCTACCTTTTGGGGTCTGCTCCCGGTTGATTCCGACCCAGGAGAGTCTCCGCTCCAGGCCCTGCACTGTCCTGCCCCCCAAGCTCTGGGCACCCTCCCCCCGATGATGTCCTGTCTCAGCACCCTATGTACTCCCTCCGCACCCGCTGCCACCCTACAACAGCCCCTTCCACCAGCCTGATCCTGCAATTGCTCCCTCTGCCCCGGCCCCTCCACCCCGTACCCCAGCCCCCTCTGTACCCTGCCTGCTCTGTCCCACCCTGCCTCAGCATCAGCCCCCTGCTCCTTTTCTGTGTCCCCACCCCACCTCCTTCTGCACCGTGTACCTGACTGCCACCCTACAATAGCCCCTTCCTCCAGTCTGCTTCTGAAACTGCTCCCTCTCCCCCTCTGCCCCGGCCCCTCTACCCCCTACCCCAGCCCCTCCATCCCCTGCCTGCTCTGTCCCACCCAGTCTCAGCACCAGCCCCTCTGCACCTTCTGTGCCCCCACCCCCCCTCCTTCTGCACCAGCCCCCTCAGTCCCCCCAACCCAGCTCCCCTCAAGATGCTGCCGTCCGTGGTCACCCCCCCCCAAGTTGGGAGTGGAGCCTCCTGCCCTGTCAGGGAACAGCCTGAGCTGGCTGGCTGAGCGCGGCACGGCCAGGACACGCAAGCAGCTGGGAGCATGGGAAGCTCAGTGTAGACAGGACACGGAGGGGCCGGGAGTGGGGGGCACAGAATTAATGGATGAGGACACTGGGTTTGGAGAGAAGCTCAGCCCCCATCCAACAGCCCCCCGAGCCCTGTAGTGGGGCCAGAACCACCCAACTCTGGGCTAGTTCAGGGCTAGGGGAGCCCTGGGGCTGCGTGAGCATTCCTGGTTAGTGTGACCCCCATATGCCCTCACACGCCCTGAGTGGGGGGAGTCCCCCAAACGCCTCAGCCATGAGAAGGCTAAACAAACTATCCCCACATTAGGAAACTGATCCTGACTGACTGAAGCTTCCTCTTGGGGTTATTGGGGCCATTGCTCCGTCCCCCACCCCAGGCCTGCTGCAGCTGCACGGGCAGACCAGACCCGCCAGGCACTGCTTGGGGAGGGCCTGGCCAGCTACCCGCAGAGCCTGCCTGCGGAGACAGCTCCCCGCATGGCCCAGGACACACGTCCCTGTGGGCAGACAGTCGGGAATGAGCCTCTAGGTGTTACAGAAATAAACGGTGAATTCCTGCTGCAGAGGAACCGGGGCATGGACCCACTGGGCTTTTTATCAACTCAGAGAAATGCTCCAAAGAGGGGAGTTGGTCATGGACCTTGTGACTCGAAGGAAGTGGTCAGTCTGCCAGGCCATATTTTCCTTTTCTCTCCCTGCCACACGGGCAGAGACCCGTACCCCAGAGGATTCCCACAATGGGGAGCCATGAGGGGTGGGTCTAACAGAATGACAAGCCAGGGTGCTCAGCTCCTTCTCTGCTACCGGCAGACCCAGCGCTGGGCCCTCTCCCACTGACAGCAGCGTGGGCTGGTGCCAGCATGTCCAGCTGTGACAGTGTGGGAAGGTCTGAACCGGGCCAGGCAGATCTCACCACACAGGGCAGTACGGATCCTGCAGCCCCGTGGGCTGTTGCTGCCACTCTAAGCGAGGGGGGTGGAGGGGGGGTGGAGGCAGGGTGCCGGGGCGGCTCTGACTTGTAGGCTGCGGGCTGCACCATCTCAGCCATCCTGGCATGGCAGATTTTGACAGTTTGTCCTTTAGCTGTGGGATGGCAGAGAACAAACCGAGCCCTGGCCATGCACAAACACCGTGTGCAGCGTATGTGGATCTTGAGGGCTCCATGAACACCCAGAGTTCCCAGAGCTCCTCCCTCGGTGAGATGGTGCTGGACAAAAGGAGGGGAGGTGCCATTCCTTGGGCCCCAGGACAAACAGGGGTCATCTCTGAGATTAAAGCTGAGTTTCTGTCTAAACAACCCCCTGATCACTGGGGGAAAATGGCCACTAACCTTTCTGTAACCGTTGTCCGTCGAGATGTGCTACACACGTCCGTTCCCATGTAGGGGTGCGAGCTCCCCGAGCATCACTGCTGGAATATTTCCCCTAGTGCTACCTGTCGGGTCGGCTCTGGAGCCCCCTGGTGCCATGTGCTCATAGTGCTGGTATAAGGGGCCCTGCCGAGCCCGCACCCCTCAGTCCCGTCTTACCAACAACTCCGAGAGCGGGGCCGGGGGGTGGGTGTCTCATCTCGAAGAACAACAGTCACAGAAAGGTCAGTAACCATCATTCCTTCTTCGAGCACTTGCTTGTGTCCATTCCGATGTTGGTGACTCACACCGGAGGGGGGCCCGGAGCTCAAGGACAAGCTGACTGCTGTAGCCCTAAGGATTAATCTGCTGGTCTGTGTAAATATATCTCTTATAAATTTGAGTATTTGATGTAATAATAGGCTTATAGATTTATATTAAGAATAAGTTTGGCTGTAATGCAAGAGACCTACAGGCCAAAACCCTGTATGTTAAGCTAATGCGAAGTTAACACATTTTGGGACCCTTACCCAGATATCAGTAAAATTAGACAAAAACACCCATGCACATGTCTAGAGACCTTTGCCTGAACCAACAGTAAAGGGTAGAAAAGCGGGATTTTTGCCCACAAATCTAACAAGTACACCACAAATGCATACATACCTGTCATTCATACGCACATACATATTAGCCTATGGGGTAAGTGTACCCTAACATTTCCATAGGGGAAGGATGAAATTTGGGCATAAGAGGAACGATTTCTGACTAATGCCCTATAAAAAGGCGAGGCAGCTCACCATCAGGCAGGCAATCTACCCACCTATCTGCTCCCGTCTACTCTTCATTGCCTCCACCTTCAACAACGTGTCGATGCTACCCATCTATGACAGTTATTAATATTAACAGGCCATAGTTTATTTCTCTCAAACTGTAAGCGTACAGGGATTTAATTTCCCTTGTGTTTTATTTTAGGCTCACAGGGTTAAGTTAGAGAGCAAACCGCTTTAACAGCCCTGCATTTAGCTTCCTCTGCAAGAGGTGTGAAAACAGAAATTGCCACAGGCGTGGTCTGTATCTTCCAACACCAGGTTATTAAAACAGAGCGTATTAACCACGTTTGCAGCTTATAATATTGTATTGTCATCTGTATCTCTCAAATAACAGTAATTCTAACTGTTTTACCATTTTCTTACTATTTCATTGATTTTAATAAAAGGTTTTTATAACTATACCTGTCTCTGTGTAAGCTTCCTGTCATAGCCCCGAAGCTCCTTTTATAAACTCTGTGAGGCCTGATTCAGGACAAACGTTATCTTCTGATCAAACAAATTGGAGAGCCAAAACCCATACTAATTAATATACATAGTAATAATTATAAAAATTATTTATTAATTAAAAATTAAATACAATTAAATTAAGCGGATAAATTAAATCAACACTACTAACACACCCCAAGTCAGGCTACGCTGCAGCACAGCACGGCCAGAGCATGCATTGTCCCTGGCCTGCTGAGTGACGGCTCAGCGTGCTGAGAACGTGTGCGCCGAGGAGCAGGTCGCAGCGCTGCAGATATACTGAGTAGGGACTTGCGCTAGAAAGGCCACTGAAGAGAACTGAGACCTTGTGACGTGAGCAGTGACCTTCGGCAGATGGGGAATGTCCATGAGGTCAGAAGACACCTGGACCCACGATGTAACCCAAGACGAAATCCTCAGAGCAGAGATGGGGAGCCCCCTTGTTCTTCCCGCTAGCACTGTGGAAAGCTGCAGGGATTTACGGGAAGGGTTTAGTCCCCGAATGTCAAATGCCAGCACCCATCTAGCATCCAGCGAGTGCAGGCCTTGTCCTGCTCGGTCTGCGTGCAGCTCAGGGTACAGGACCGGGAGAAAAATCAGCTAGTTCACGTGGAACTGGGGAGCCCACTTTTGCGAGGAACTCTGGATGTGGGCGTAGCTGGACTGTCTCTAAAGGAGATTGTGTCTGGGGGCTCCACGGTGAGGGCTCGGATCTCTGACACTCGTCTAGCCGACATGATGGGAATCGGAAAGGCGACCTTCCCACAGGGGTGCAGCAGTGTGCATGGTGCTAGCGGCTCCAAGGCTGGGCCCGTCGGCTTTGTGAGGACAAGGTTCAGGTCTTGGGGGGGATCGGTTCCTTCATCTGAGGGAAATACCCTCTCCAGGCCTCAAGCTGGTACAGTGAGAGCTGTGCCCAGATGATATCCGGAAGGGGAGTGTACCGCAGCCAGTCAGGCTGGAAAAGTCTGAGTCTCAGCCTCACGTGTCAAACCATGTACACGCCTGATGCCATGTGGCTGAGGAGTCGTGACGGATGTGTCTGCAGGGGGGTTATCAGGGCCCAGGCTGTACAGAAGCGGTGCGCCAGAAGGGCCTTCGCCTCCACCGAGTCAAGAACTGACTCAGTGAACTCGATTCTTTGCACAGGAATAAGTGTCGACTTCTGTACGTTTCTCAGCAGACCCAACGCCTGGAAGGTGGATTGTATGAGGTCGATGTCGGGCTCCACCTGAGATCGGGACCAACCTCATCAACCAATCGTTGAGATATGGGAAAAAACAGATTCCTTCTCAGAAAGGCCCCTACTACTGCCACACACTGGGTGAAGGCTGCCGGGGCGGCCGACAGACCGAATGGCAGGGCTGCGACTTGCTAATGGGTCTGGTTTACCACAAATTTTAGACACCTTCCGTGGCCCTGGAAAATTAATACGTGGAAGTATGGACCTTTCAAGTCGAGGGCATCAGACCAGTCCCCTGGATTCAGCCACAGGATGATGGAGGCCAAGGAGACCATGCAGAACTTTCACTTTCTGAGACAGTGGTTGAGCCGAGGCAGGGCTAGGACTGGTCTGAGATCTCCCTTGGCTTTGGAGATGAGGAAGTTAATGGGAATAGAGACCCTTCCCCCTTAGTGAGTGCGGAACCTCTCCCACGACTCCCATCCAAAGGAGGATTGTATCTCCTGCTCCAACCAATGCTTGTGAGAAGGGTCCCTGAAGAGGGACGGGGAGAGTGGGTGGGTGGGAAGAAGTAGACAAAATTTGGAGGCTATACCCAGATTCCACTGTGTTTAGGACCCTGCGCTCCGAGGTAAATGTGTTCCCAGGCACTGAGGAATAGGACGGTTGGAAGATACAGGGGTGACTGGATCCTGGTGTGGAGGGACTGGTATGTCGTTCTCAAGCACCATGTCGAAACGAAGGCTTTGAGATGCTGAAACAACGAGGAGCCGACTGGGATGGCCCCGTGGAGGAGGAGGGTGGAAGGGGCCTATACGCAAACCCCTTGTTCTGTCTCCTCCACTGCTGGTGTCTGGGCAGTGGAGAACAGCATTGTCTGTATTGCTGGGGCCTATAGTGCCTTCTAGCTCATGCGGGCGAGTGCAGGCCCAGGGATTTCAGTGCTGCCCTAGAGTCTGGTGTCTGTCTGCTCTGAACAGAGCGAGGAACCTTCAAATGGGAGGTCCTGGGTCATCTGCTGCATATCCTGTGGAAATCCCAGAGTTTGTAACCCCGAGCTCCTGCGCGTGGTGACAACCGTGGCCACTGACCTGGCCGCAGAACCCATGACATCCAGGGCTGCCTACAGAGAGGCCCAGGCCACTGCTCTCCCTTCCTGCACAAGGGCAGGGAACTCCAACTGGGCGCCCTAAGGGAGCAGGTCCTGCCATTTCTGCATCGCTTCCCACTTGCAAAAATCACAGCGACCCAGCCAGGCCTGCTGGGTCGCCACGTGGAGCTGCAATCCCCCCAGCAAGGGGGTTTCCTCCAGAACAAGGCCAACTTTGGGGATCCTTTGCATTTCCTGTGGGCCCCGTTTGAACTTGATGGTCCCTTTCTTCAGCAGCTGCCACGACTAGGGATGCGTGATTGTGAGAGAGAGAATAAAAATTCTCAGCCCTTGGCAGGTACAAAATATTCCTGCTCCGTTCGCTTAGCAGGGAGGGAGGCTGGGTTCTGCCAGAGCCTCAGTGGGCTCTGGGATCGCCTCACGTAGGGGAAGAGTGATGAGGGGCCTGCTGCCACACAGCTAGCCGGGAAGGCCTGAGTGACTCTTTCACCACCTCTGCCTGGACACCAGTTTTGTGCCACTCGCTTCGATAAGTCCTGGTGGGCTTTGTGCTCACCCTGGGGTGGGGCACCTCTGAGGCCACCAGCGCCTCATCTGGCAAAGAGGAGGAGGTGGGTAAAGCTGTTAAGGTCTCTGCTCTCTCCTCTGAGTGGGGAACCTGCTTCAGCTGCTCGGTGCTGAGAGGCGTACTGGGATTCGGGTCTGGTGTGTCTCGGTGCAGTACTGGAGGGGCTCTGCTCTGAGGCCACTGAGTCAGAGTGCCTGGAGCCGGTGCCCTGAGGTGGCGGAAACCCCCACAAGTTCCAGAAAGGCCCCTGCATGGGTGTCAGCCCCCGGTCCCAGTGTTCGGGACCCCATCGCACTAGATGTCCCTGTTGTGTAAGATGGCCATGGAGAACAGTGTGGATGGTCCTGACGATATGAAGCGAGGAGACCATGGCAGTGCCGACCCTCCCGGTGTCGGTGTCATGGGGACTCCCTGGGCAAAGTGACCAGAGGGGGTTTCCCTTGGAGAGTGGTCTTGGAGCCGTTCTATAGCCGGGTAGGGTCTCTTGCCGACGATGCCAAGTCCTGGACGTCCAGGGACCATGGTACCGGCAGTGTAAGCAGGTCCATAGTTGCCGCGTACGCCCCTGGGGTGGTTGGTACCGTGAAGTGTCTGGTACGCTGACAGCAGGAGGGTGGTGCATCCCGTGGTGAGGTACGAGGGACCCGCGTGGGTGTCTTTAACAGCGGCTGCAGTGATGCCGGTGAGGGAGAGCAGCCTGGCGTGGGTCACGCACTGTCCCGGTCTCCTTGCCTGTCCCCTTTCGGTGTCGGGGAGCGGCTCATGTCTTAGTGCCCGCGGTTCCTGTCCTTGGGCACCGGCGAAGAGAAGTGGTGCCGCGAGCCCCAACTGGCAGAAGGATGAAGCCAGGATGCAGCTGGGAGCAAACGCTGGATATCCCAGTACAGAGACCCTCTGCCTGCCCAGGGAGAGCAGCCACTCGAAGTGACACAGACGGCCAAGCCCTGGGTCCGACCCTCCTGCAGGAATTCCAAGACCTACATTAGAGCCGGTGAAGAAGCAGAGAAGCTCCGTCTCCTGCAGCAGGGCTTGAACTGCCCCCGGCTCTAAATCAGGCAGACCCGGTGCAAGGTTTCCTGGATGCCAGTGGGATCCCTTCCAGCCGGGAAAGGAGGGACCCTGCAGCGTGGGTGAGACACAAATGGGTCTCTCAGTGAGACTGGAAATTCCCTCACTAGGAACAGAAGCACGTCTGAGCGCAGGCTCCCAAACACCTGAGCCAGCTCTTCCCTGCGTCGCTCGTCACACCTCATTCCTCGACCACGCTGGGGGCTTCGCTCCACACAGGACATCAGAGGGTCGGCTTCCTCCTGCTGGTGTGACGACCTCGTCCCACCCTGTTCGCTGACACAGGGCACTGCGCTGGTGTCAGGTCAGAGTAGGAGGAGGGAGCTGTTCAACCCTGGGGACAGGGCCAGAGCCCGCAGCCAATCACCTCGAGCTGCACCCACTTCATGCCAGGTTCCCTCCCCTGCTCTGTACTGAGCTGAACTCCACGCAAGCGCCCAGCCCCACAGGCTGGCACTGCCCATAGCACTCTCCTGTCCGGCCCGGCTACAGGAAACGACAGGTGCTGAGCCCCATCCGAGAGATGCTGAGGCTCCGGGGAAGCCAGATTCTCCTGTCCGGCCCGGCTACAGGAAACGACAGGTGCTGAGCCCCATCCGAGAGGTGCTGAGGCTCTGGGGAAGCCAGACTCTCCTGTCCGGCCTGGCTACAGGAAACGACAGGTGCTGAGCCCCATCTGAGAGGTGCTGAGGCTCTGGGGAAGCCAGACTCTCCTGGTTGGACACACCAAGGTGTGAGCAGGCAGGGACAGCAGAAACGACTGGAGCTCTTGTGTGCACTCACCCCAGTGTGTCCACACACAACACACCCAGCAGTGACACTGGGGCAGGCTGCGACCTCCTGCAGGCTGCTGGCCGTCCTGAGCAAAGCAGGGAATTGTCCCTTCTCTCCTGAGCAATAACCCGAGAGACGGTGGGTCATTCCCAGCCCCAGGCGAGCTCTCCGTGGGGTGGGGCCCAGGCGTCTCTCTTCCCGGCGCAGAATGAACCCGCGGTCCCGGGATCCGGAGTGCCTGGGAAGTGGTTTGTGGGGCTCACCCTCTGGCTGGAGCGTCGCTGAGGATGGCCAGAGGTGACCCCTTCCTGTCTGAGGGCAGTGACCCTGACAATGAACCCGTGGCAGGAACCGGGGGCTGCGGCGAGGCTGACGGGCGAGGAGCTGAACCGGACGCGCTGGGATGCAGGGGTGACACCGAGCTCTGAGGTGACGCTGACGAAGGGGGGTGGGCAGGGCTGTGTCTCAGCTCCATGGAGCACAGACAGGCCCTTTGCGGATCACCGCCAGGGTGGGACTTAAACATCTGTCTTGAATTGGGGCTGCCCAGGGCTCTCCCAGAGATGTTCCAGACCGAGCACGGTCCTATTACCCAAATTTCTCCTTGCGCAGGGCCAGGATGAAGTACAGACCCTGTCCCCTCTCTGGGACTGGTCCTATGGCCCCCGTCTGCAGGAGATGGGGGACAGCCGCCTGCACCCCTCCCCCGAGGGGCCGGGGGAGAGGGAGAAGGGGCCAATCTGGGGAGAACCAGCGCCCACGCTCTCTGGACAGCACAGAACTCACCTGGTGCGGAGATCAGAGAAGAAGGATCTGCACACTGGAGAAGACGACCCCCTGTGCTGCTCCATCCCCCTCTGCTCTGGCATCGAGTCACACCAGCTCCTCCCCCCTTCCAGCCCCTCGGGGTCCTTCTTCACACTGATATCCCGCCAACACTCACCCCCAATTACGTCTGTCCCCTCGCCCCATTCATACCACCCTCCCCCCACGGGAACCCGGGGTTCACATCGACCACCGTGACGTTAACCCCCTCGTGAACCCTCCCACACTGAGCCCCCAGCCCCCACTCTCCTGTGAGTCCCTTTGTCCCTTCCACCTCAATTTCCACCGACCCCCGCCATGGGTCCCCCTCCTCTGTTCCCCCACACCGACCCCTCAGCCCCCCCTACTGTGAGTCCCCCTGTCCCCTCCCCCCAATTCACACTGATCCCCCCCACAGGTCCCCCTCCTCCGCTCCCCCACGCTGACCTCCCAGCCCCACCCTGCTGTGTCCCTCTGTCCCTTCCCTCAATTCACACTGACACCCCCCATGAGTCCCCCTCCTCTGTTCCCACACACTGACCCCTGAGCCCCACCCTCCTGTGAGTCCCTTTGTTCCTTCCCCTTCAATTCACAATGACCCCCCCACGGGTCCCCCTCCGCTCCCCCCCCCCGCTGTGAGTCCCCGTCCCCCCCGCGCAGCCCGAGCCCCGTGTCCGGCCGGGGCAGTGACCGGCCCGCACTCACCCCCGCTCTGGTTGTAGCGCCCGCGCAGGGTGTCCAGGCCCGCTCGGAACCCGGCCTGATCGCCCTGTGCGATCTGCGTCTGCCGCTCCCAGTACTGCGGCCCCTCGCGCCGCGCCATCCACTCCGCGCGTGGCTCCGCGCTCCGCCGCTCGCTGCTGTAGTCCACGAACAGCTGATCGTCCACGTACCCGACGATGCTGAACGTGGGCAGCCCCGGGCCGGGCTCCGACACCGCCGTGTAGAAATAGCGCAGCGAGTCCGGGTCTGCGGGGACACCGGGGGGGGGGGCGGGGGTCAGAGCCGGCACCAGGCACCGCGGGGGGGGGTGTCAGGACTCGGCTGTAAGAGCCACGTGGGAGCGAGGGGGGACCACGCAGCGGCAGCAGGGAAGGGACGGACAGCAGGGGGGAGAGGCAGGGGCTGGACACCCCCCTGGAAGGAAGGGGGCCGATCACATGGGACCGAGGGGTGGGGCTAGTCCGGGAGGAGGGTGCGGGGCGGGGGGCCGGACATTCCCCTGGGAGGAGGGGGCAGCAGGGGAGTGTGAGGAAGGAAAGGGAGCCAGGAAGGGGGCAGGCAGAGGTGAGGGGGAGCAGGGCTGGATGGGGCATGAGGGGGAGGGGGGCAGAGATAGGTGGGGGAGACAACACTGCATGGGAGGGGGAGGCGCAGGAGGCAGTGAGGAGGGGGAGGTCAGCACATTTTCCCAGGAGCTGCCCCCGGGGGTGGGGTGCGGCACAAGAAGGGGGGCCCAAAGCTTGGCAGGGCTGCGAGGGTGGGGGCGAGGGCAATGCTGGATGGCCCAAGAGCAGCAGGAAGAGAGCAGGGCTGCAGGGGCTGTGAGGAGGGGGAGGTGCTTATGGGGGGAACAGCTGGTGGGAGGAGGATGAGGTTATGGGGGAGGGCAGCATTGTCCCAGGAGCCCCCAGGAGAGGGTGGAGCAGCAGGAGATGGGGGGAGGGAGGTAGCAGATGCAGGTGATGAAGCATGGGTGGGTCTATGGGGGTGGGGTGTCCAAGCTGCAGGGGGACAGGACCCAGGGCCCTGGCTGTGCACACCATTGATCACTGATTCAGACTGTGGCTGCCCCCCCAGGCTCCCTGTAAGGATTGGGGTCCCTGTTGTGCCAGGCACTGCATGAGCCCTGCCCCATGGAGCTCACAGGCTGATGCCCCGTCCCTCTCATCGGGTTCACCCCATGGGCCAGGGCAGGGCCAAAGGGACGGGGGCTGCAGCTCCCAGACAAAGGGTCTGGTGCTGCAGACACTGAACCCGAGTCTCTTCACCCCTGAGTGTCCCTCCAATGTCAGACTCTGCTCAGGGGGTTGGGGACTGGGGGTCAGGCTGACGCAGCTTGTTTGATCCCATTAGTTCCTCAGCGTGTCAGGGGGATCAGACCCTGCAGTTGCCATGTGGACCCTCCCTCACCCAAACAGCCCCACTGGAGCCTGCCTCACCTGAGTAACGTTGCACACAGTGTTTGCAGGATCAGGGCCTTGTTCGCTAGTTAGACAAGAGCCCCCCTGCGCTGGGCACTGGACACACACCAGGGACAGCCCTGCCCTGGCTTAGCTCTGTCTGGTCTCCCAGCTCAGACATAACCAGAGACAGACACCCCCTTTTCTCCCCTCTGCTCCCCTGGCTGCTGATTACCCTGTCCCCCCCTTAACGCCAGCCACTTTCCCTCTTACTCGCCTTTGTTCAGCGCCCATGGGCCTAATCCAGCGAGCAGGGCTGCTGCTGCTGCTCCTCTCTGGCTGACTAGTTATCAAATCAGTGGACCAGGGGGACTGGCCCCACCGTCTCTCACCTCCTCGGTGAGGTCTCCAACCACGCAAGAACGGCCACACTGGGTCAGACCAAAGTTCCACCTAGCCCAGTATCCTGTCTGCTGCCAGAGGCCAATGCCAGGTGCCCCAGAGGGAATGAGCAGAACAGGGAATCATCCAGTGATCCATCCTGTCACCCATTCCTGCTTCTGGCAAAAGAGGCCAGGGACACCATCCTTGCCCAGCCTGGCTAATAGCCACTGATGGACCTGTCCTCCATGGACTTAAGCAGTTCTTTTCTGAACCTTGTTAGGGCCTTGGCCTTCACAACATCCTCTGGCAAGGAGTTCCACAGGTTGACTGTGTTGCGTGAAGAAATACTTAAACCTGCTGCCTATTAATTTCATTTGGTGACCCCTAGTTCTTATGTTATGAGGGGTAAATAACACTTTGTTTTCCCCACTCCCATCATGATGTTATAGACCGCTATCATATTCCCCCTTAGTCGTCTCTTTTCCAAGCTGAAAAGTCCCAGTTTTATTAATCTTTTCTCATATAACAGCCATTCCACAAAGGGGGAACAAAAATGATGAGGGGTTTGGAACTTTTTCTAATTCCAATACACCTCTACCGTGATATAACGCTATCCTTGGGAGCCAAAAATCTTACTGCGTTATAGGTGAAACTGCATTACATTGAACTTGCTTTGATCTGCTGGAGTGCGCAGCCCCCCTCCGAGCACTGCTTTACCATGTTATATCAAATTAGTGTTATATCGGGGTAGAGGTGTATATATATTTTTTGAGATTGGGCGACCACAGCTGCAGGCAGTATTCAAGACGTGGGCGTGCCATGGATTTATATAGAGGCAATAGAATATTTTCTGTCTTATCTATTCCCTTCTAAATGATTCCCAACATTGTTTGCTTTTTTGGCTGCTGCTGCACATTGAGTGGATGTTTTTAGAGAACTATCCACAATGACTCCAAGATCTTTCTGGAGTGGTAAGAGCTAATTTAGATCCCATCATTGTATGTATAGTTGTGAGGATGTTTTCCAATGTGCATTACCTTTATCAGCACTGAACTTCATCTGCCATTTTGTTGCCCAGTTACCCAGTTTTGTGAGATCCCTTTGTAGCTCTTCGCAGTCTGCCTGGGACTTAACTATCTTGAGTAGTTTTGTATCATCTGCAAATTTTGCCACCTCAGTTTACTCCTTTTTCCAGATCATTTATGAAAATGTGGAATAGGACTGGTCCCAGTACAGAGCCCTGGGGGACACCACTATTTGCCTCTCTCCATTCTGAAAACAGCCCATTTACTCCTACTCTTTGTTTCCTCTTTTAACCAGTTACCGATCCACGAGAGGACCTTCCCCTCTTATCCCATGACAACTTTGCTGAAGAGCCTTTGGTGAGGGACCTTGTCAGGGGCTTTCTGAAAATCTAAGTCCACTATATCTACCGGATCCCCTTTGTCTACATGCTTGTTGACCCCCTCAAAGAATTCTAGATGATTGGTGAGGCATGATTTTGTTTTACAAAAACCATGTTGACTCTTCCCCAATAAATTGTGTTAAGCTCTGTATCTGATAATTCTGTTCTTCACTGTAGTTTCAACCAATTTTCCTGGTACTAAAGGCAGGCTTACAGGCTGTAATTGCCGGGATCATCTCTGGAGCTTTTTTTAAAAAAAAATCATCACATTAGCTGTCATCCAGTACAAAAGGGGATTTAAATGATAGGCTACATACCACAGTTAGTAGTTCTGCAATTTAATATTTGAGTTCCTCCAGAACTCTTGGGTGAATGCCATCTGGTCCCAGTGACTTACTACTGTTTAATCAATTTGTTCCAAAACCTCCTCTAATGACACCTCAATCTGGGACAGTTCCTCAGATTTGTCACATAAAAAGAATGGGTCAGTGTGATGTTATTGATATAAACTGGGACCATATAGAACATGGGTTGCAACCAAGGTCATGTAGTGGCACCAAATCCTAGGTAAAGGGGGTCATATAAGGCATCTAAGACCAGGTTACGGATTACTGGTTATAATTATGCTGTCTGTATGTCTGTATCATTTTGGTTGTTGAAGTTATGAATATTGGCTGTATGCTGTCTGTATTTCAAACTTGTGTTGTGTTACTGGGAAAGATCCCAGACAAGTTGGTGTCAGCTCTGTTTAGCCGCTTGATGGCCCATCACCTACACAATTGTCCCATCGAGAGAAGGCTGTTACGCCCTGTGACTCAGCAGGGTGTGCAGAAACTGGCCCATGTGACTGCAAACTCCATTTTGCTGTAACTTTCCACAGCAGGAACAAAGGAGTGTTCTTACATCTGGAAAAGCCTATATAAGGCAGAGGCCTCATCTCCATTTTGTCTTCAATCCTGCTTCTTACTTCTGCAGGGATTTTGCTACAAACTGAAGCTCTGCACAAAGGACTGAATGACCCATCCCAGCTGGGGATGTTCTCCAGAGACTTGATTTGAACCTGCAATTTACTCCATCACTGCTACAAGCCTGAACGAAGAACTTTGCCATCACTGTATGTAATTGATTCCATTTAACCAGTTCTAGCTCTCATCTCTATCTTTTTCCCTTTATGAATAAAGCTTTAGATTCTAAAGGATTGGCCACAGCGTGATTTGTGGGTAAGATCTGATGTGTATATTGACCTGGGTCTGGGGCTTGGTCCTTTGGGATCGAGAGAACCTTTTTCTTTTACTGGGGTGTTGGTTTTCATAACCATTCATCCCCAGGACGGGTGGCACCGGTGGTGATACTGGGAGACTGGAGTGTCTAAGGAAATTGCTTGTGTGACTTGTGGTTAGCCAGTGGGGTGAAACCGAAGTCCTTTTTGTCCGGCTGGTTTAGTTTGCCTTAGAGGTGGAAAAACCCAAGCCTAGGACTGTAACTGTCCTGTTTAAGCAATTGGTCGTGAATTGGCACTTTCAGTTGGGTCCCGCCGGAACCGCATTGTCACAGTCACGTTTGGCAATCTCCTTCTCCTCCTCAGCCATAAAGACCAATGCAAAACAATTCATTTAGTTTCTCTGCAATAGCCTTATCCTTCAGTGTTCCTTTAGCACCTCCATCGTCCAGTGGCCCCACTAGCTGTTCAGCAAGCTTCCTGCTTCTGATGAACTTAAATGTTTTGCTATTACTTTTTGATTCTTTGGCTAGCTGTTCTTCACATTTTTTTTTGGCCCTCCTAATTATATTTTCACACTTCACTTACCAGAGTTAATGCTCCTTTCTATTTCCCCAACAGGATTTAACTTGTACTTTCTAAAGGATGCCTGTGTCTCTCAGTGCTTTTTACTGTGTTGTTTAGCCAGAGTAGCAGTTTTTCTGTTCTCTTACTGTGTTTTTTTAATTTGGGGTATACATTTAAGTTAAGTCTCTATTACGGCATCTTTAAAAGATTTTCCTGCAGCTTGCAGGGATTTCACTTTTGGGACTGTACCTTTTAATTTCTGTTTAACGAGCTTCCTCATTTTTGTGTAGTTCCACTTTCTGAAATTAAATGCTACTGTGGTGACTGTTGTGGTGTTTTCCTCGTTACATGGATGTTTAATTATATTATGGTCACTATTACCAAGCAATCCAGCTATATTCACCTCTCGGATCAGATCTTGTGCTCCACTTAGGACTAAATCAAGAATTGTCTCTGTCCTTGTAGGTTCCAGGACTAGCTGCTCCAAGAAGCAGTCATTTAAGGTCTCAAGAAACTTTCTCTCTGCATCCCATCCTGAGGAGACATGTACCCAGTCAATATGGGGATAGTTGAAATCCACCATCATTATTGCATTTTTTAAAAATCTTATAGCTTCTCTGATCTCCCTGTGCATTTCACAGTCACTATCACGATCCTGGTTAAGTGGTCGGTAATCAGGGTGGATAAAAAAAATCTAGGATTAAAAAAATAAAAAAAATCAGAATTTTTTTTGATAAAAATGCTTTTTTAGGAAAAACCTATCTAAAGATACATTATGGAATAGGGATTATAAATTCTAATTCTATAGTATGAGATGATATAGTCATGTCATGTTTAGAAAAAGTTTTGTAAATTGAGTTCCAATAGGTCATGGATTAGCAGCCCAATGTTAAGGGGTTCAAGGGACTTCAGCATATATTTAGGTTAATCTTTCGGTCTACCCACTGGGACTCAGTGCTCAGTCTAGAAGATACCAGCAGAGATGCTTAGTTTTGCACTTCTCACACTGTGGATTTGTGTCTCCAGATATAACATGCTTGTTTATATTTAAAAACTTTTTTGCTATTTTGAGAGAGGTGAGAAATAAGACCTCAACCCTATTGTCTCTCTGCAAATTTGTGTACACAGCATCAATCTCTTACCTCTCTCTAAAAGTGCCAAGTTTCAAAAAGTTCAATGAATAGAAGATTGCTGGGGGTGGAATAGATCTGGACAAGGAGAAGTCTGGAGAGAAACGTGAAAAGGGAGGGACAGGCCCTAGAAACAGAAGTGAAACTGTTTGAGCAGCATATTCCAGAAGTCTTGAGATCTTTCTGAGTGTAGCCTTCATTGATTTGACATCTTCCATACCATTCTCTCACTAGAAGGGAAAACCTCTAATGGCAGCAGGCCATAAAAGAGATCCAGTTTGGGAATATTTTAATGAAGTTCCTCTACCTGTAGGTAAGACAGGCATATGTCCAAAATGCAAACAGGGCAACAAATAAATGCAAGGCCTGTTTGCCTGAATGAAACAACATCATGAGACGTTTCAGAGTAGCAGCCGTATTAGTCTGTATCCGCAAAAAGAACAGGAGTACTTGTGGCACCTTAGAGACTAACAAATTTATTTCAGCGTGAGCTTTCGTGAGCTACAGCTCACTTCTTCGGATGCACAGAATGGAACACACAGACAGGAGATATTTATACATCCAGAGAACATGAAAAGGTGGAAGTATGCATACAAACAGGAAGAATCTAATCAATTGAGATGAGCTGTCGACAACAGGAGAAAAAAACTTTCGAAGTGATAATTAAGATGACCCATAGAAGGTGTGAGGAGAACTTAACATAGGGAAATAGATTCAATTAGTGTAATGACCCAACCAGCCATTCCCAGTCTCTGTTAAGGCCTGAGTTAATTGTGTCTAATTTGCATATTAATTCGAGTTCAGCAGTCTCTCTTTGGAGTCTGTTTTTGAAGTTGTTTTGTTGCAAAACTGCCACCTTCAAGTGGTTAGACAGTCTCGTCGCAGAAGAATGGACACAAATCTGACATCAGGAATCATAAGATTCAAAAACCAGTGGGAGAACACTTCAACCTCTCTAACCACTCAGTGACAGACTTGAAGGTGGCAGTTTTGCAACCAAAAAAAACTTCAAAAACAGACTCCAAAGAGAGTTCTCCTCACACCTTCTATGGGTCATCTTAATTATCACTTCGAAAGTTTTTTTTCTCCTGTTGTCAACAGCTCATCTCAATTGATTAGATTCTTCCTGTTGGTATGCACACTTCCACCTTTTCATGTTCTCTATATGTATAAATATCTCCTGTCTGTGTGTTCCATTCTGTGCATCTGAAGAAGTGAGCTGTAGCTCACAAAAGCTCATGCTGAAATAAATTTCCTATCATGAGAAGTGTTCCTTCTCAGGAGAAAGCTGCGTTGAAGATGATGAAAGGAACATGTCTGAACATAAAAGGATCTTCAGGTTGGTAAACTTTTTAATTTCATACTTCATTCTTAAGGACTGCCTGTCTTCAGGACTATTGTTGAATTCTTGTGTTTGAGCAAAAAAAAAAATATATATATATACACACATACACACATCCCCACCATAGAGTAGCAACTATCATCTTAGATGCAGTTCTGATAAAAAATAAATAGCTGAAATAGGCAGATCTTCCTTTACAATTTCACCTTTAAAGTAGTACTGAGTGTCAGTGAATGCAATGAGTAACACTAAATGAGCAGTGTGGTAATAATAATTAAATAAACTGCATTGACTTATTTTGTGTAGGAGAATCCATCCTCAACATGCAGGATTCTGAAGACTATCCACCTTCAAGATCACCATCATTTTCTATAGTTTCAAAGTTATCTGCCAGTAATAGTGTTTCAGTCACATCATGTATGTCACATAGCCACAGTATATCACCTGTAGCAAAAAGAAAAAAATCTCCATCATCCAAAACCAACCACGGATAAGTCTGTGATAAGAACCAGAGTACAAAAAGAGGGAATTGATGAAAAAAATTCTCCAGTTTGTTTATGCAAACAACTCTCCTTTCCGTATGACAGAGACCTCACACATCAACATGGTTCAGTTATTAAGACCAGGATACAGTCCACCCAACAGAGCAGATGTCGCAGGCAAATTGCTGGATAAAGTGTACGAAAGAGAAATTGAGCAGTATGCAAAAGGTCTAGAGGGTGAAATTGTTAACCTGAGTCTTGATGGGCGGAGCAATGTCCACAATGATCCTGTTGTATGTGCTTGTGTGACAACGGAAAAACAACTGATACAGCAGGAAATGCACACGCAGCAGAATACTTACAAGAAGGTGCAGTAAAAGCTATAACAAACTGTGGGGAAAAAAATTCAAATGTCTAGTACACAGCTTGGCCACAAACAATGCTGCAAATGTATCCAAGATCAGAAGAAATTTAGAAGAGAGTCCCAAGCTAATAACATACAGTTGCAGTGCCCATTTGATGCACCTCCTAGCCAAAGACTTCGGTGTTCCAAAAATAAAGGCTAACGTTCTTGGAATTGCAAAATACTTCTGTTACAACCACTTTGCAGCAGTTGCTCTGAAAAAAGTGGGAGGAACCAAGCTAACTCTCCCACAAGACGTGCGATGGAACTCAGCAGTGGACTGTTTGAGCACTATATCAAGAACTGGCCTAATCTGATGACAGTTTGTGAACAAAATTGTGATAAAATAGATGGCACCGTCACAGCCACAGTTCTCAACACTGGGTTTAGGAGAAATGTTGAACACATGCTGAGTACCCTGAAGCCTATTTCTGTAGCCTTGAACAAAATGCAGGGAAACAGCTGTTCTATTGCTGATGCTGTTGAAATTTGGAAGGAACTGAGTGAGATGTTAAAAAGAGAAATATGCAATGACAGAGTTAAATTACAAGTATTAAAAAAACGAATGGGACAAGCACTATCTCCAGCTCATCTTCCTGCAAATATTCTCAACAGTTGGTAGCAGAGTCAAACTTTAACTGCTGAAGAGGAGGAATTGGCTCTGACATGGACATCCAGCAATCATCCCTCCATAGTGCCAACTGTAATAAACTTCAGAGCTAGGGTGACCATTCAAGAAATACATGTTTGCTGCTGCTGTTTTAAAGAAAGGCACACCAGTGACCTGGTGGAAGTCACTTAAGCACTTGGATTCAGTGACTGTTGAAGTGATAATCTCACTTTTAACAGCAGTAGCTTCTTCCAGCGTAGAAAGAATATTTTCTTCCTTTGCACTAATTCATTCCAAACTGAGAAATCATTTGGAACCTGAACAGCACGAACGCTTGTTTTTCTTTTCCAGATTATGAACAAAGAGGAAAACAAAAGTGCACACGACTGAGTTAGCTGCAGAAGCCAATATTTTAAATTTCTCATGTTGACCTGGCTGACAGTCAATTTATTTTTTTTAAACTATTTAAACTATTTTAGTTAAACAATTTTAACAAACCTGATTTTAAAAAACTTGAATGTTTAACTAAATTAAAAATTTATGCTTGTTTTGTTAAATATTATGTTTGCTGTTGAAGAAAAAAATCCAGAATAAATAACGTTGTTTAAGTTCAGGGGCAGGCAACCTATGGCATGTGTGCTGAAGGCAGCACACAAGGTGATTTTCAGTGGCACTCACACTGCCCGAGTCCTGGCCACCGGTCCGGGAGGCTCTGCATTTTAACGTCATTTAAAATGAAGCTTCTAAAACATTTTTAAAGCCTTATTTACTTTACATACAACGATAGTTTAGTTATATATTACAGACTTATAGAAAGAGACCTTCTAAAATGTATCACTGGCACGCAAAACCTTCAATTAGAGTGAATAAATGAAGACTCAGCACACCACTTCTGAAAGGTTACCAACCTCTGTTTTAGTTAAATAAAACAGCTTAAGCGTCTGTCTGGTGATAAGTATCAGAGGGGTAGACGTGTTAGTCTGGATCTGTTCTCCTCCTAATACAGCACAGCAAGAAAATCCTCCAAATATTAATGATTAACCTGTTGAATTGGAGAGATTTATTAAGTCATTGAGAGGTGAACTGTCTGCTTCAATTATCTTTGGTAAATGAAATAACTAAACAATCATTCATTTTCTGATATAGCTGTAAACCTAATCTGAAAAGTTTTCAAAATAAATCAATCACTTCAAAAAATGTATAGTGTGTACCTTCTAAAAATGAAACCGACATCTATCTGAGTTGTGAAGTATATTAAAAGTGCATTCTTGTTGGTTATAACCTTATTTGAAGTCTTCCTGACTAGTAATTTAAATTATGATTTAAACCATGATTTAAATCCAATCCACTCTGTCAGTAATATATCCCTACTGCTATATTCTTATTATTATTCAAGTATAGAATTACTATCCATGGAGACTCTATGGTACAGTTTGGTTAATTTAAGGTTTTTACTTTATTTGAAGCTACGCTTTCTTTCACACCTAGTGCCACTCCCCCACCAGCACGACCTGTTCTGTCCTTCCAATATATATTGTACCCTGGTATTACTGTGTCCCATTGATTATCCTCATTCCACCAAGTGTCTGTGATGCCTGTTATATCAATATCCTTATTTAATATGAGGCACTCTAGTTCACCCAGCTTAGTATTTAGACTTCTAACATTGGTATATAAGCACTTTAAAAACATTACCATTTTCTTAGCTGTCTGCATTACGTTATGTAATTGAATGGGACTCTTTCCATTTGATTGTTTCTCATCAGATCCTACCTGTATTTTGTCATCTTCCATCCTTTCCTCCTTACTAGCACATGGAGAATTTCCATTAACAGATCCTCCCCAGGGATGTCTCTGTCCGAACCACGTGCTCCTCCACAACTGTCGGCTTTCCCCAGCCCTTAGTTTAAAGGCTGCTAAACAACCTTTTTAACGTTAAGTGCCAGCAGTCTGGTTCCATTTCGGTTTAGGTGGAGCCCATCCTTCCTGTACAGGTTCTGCCCTTCTCAAAAGTTTCCCCAGTTCTTAATAAATCTAAACCCCTCCTCCTTACACCATACTCCCTATACAATTGTCTCATCCACGCATTGAGACCCTGCAGCTCTCCCCTCTCTAACTGGCCCTGTGTATGGAACTGAGTGCATTTCAGATAATGCTACCATGGGGGTCCTGGACTTCAATCTGTTACCTAGCAGCCTAAATTTGGCCTCCAGGACCTCTCTCCTACCCTTCCCTAGGTCACTGGTACCTACATGTACCACAACCACCGGCTCCTCCCCAGCACAGCACATATGTCTGTCTAGATGTCTCGAGAAATCCACAACCTTTTGACCAGGAAGGCAAGTCACCATGCACTTCTCCCGATCATCACAAACCCAGCGATCTCTGTTTCTAATGATCGAATCTCAACTGGAGTTCCCTGCCCCGAAGAGATGCCCTCAGTGCAAGGGGACACCACAGCATTGTCTGGAAGGAGGTTGTTGAGATTCATTCTCCCCTATCCTCAATACTCTTGCACCTCTGTCCCAAGGCAAGGTTGGCCCCGCTAGCCCCCCATCGCAGCTCACTCCCAACATCTGCTTCCTCCATTCCTGTCGCGCATTGCAGAGAGTCTCTGGCAGAAATCTCACGGCCAGGCTGACATCCTCATAGACTCTAGGACTGGAAGAGACCTCGAGAGGTCATCAAGTCCAGTCCCCTGCCCTCATGGCAGGACCAAATACTGTCTAGACCATCCCTAATAGACATTTATCTAACCTACTCTTAAATATCTCCAGAGATGGAGATTCCACAACTTCCCTAGGCAATCTATTCCAGTGTTTAACTACCCTGACAGTCAGGAACTTTTTCCTAATGTCCAACCTAAATCTCCCTTGCTGCAGTTTAAGCCCATTGCTTCTTGTTCTATCATTGGAGGCTAAGGTGAACAAGTTTTCTCCCTCCTCCTGATGACACCCTTTTAGATACCTGAAAACTGCTATCATGTCCCCTCTCAGTCTTCTCTTTTCCAAACTAAACAAACCCAATTCCTTCAGCCTTCCTTCATAGGTCATGTTCTCAAGACCTTTAATCATTCTCGTTGCTCTTCTCTGGACCCTCTCCAGTTTCTCCACATCTTTCTTGAAATGCGGTGCCCAGAACTGGACACAATACTCCAGTTGAGGCCTAACCAGCGCAGAATAAAGCGGAAAAGACGGTTACTCACCTTTGTAACTGTTGTTCTTCGAGATGTGTTGCTCATATCCATTCCAGTTAGGTGTACGCGCCGCGCGTGCACATTCGTTGGAAAACTTTTACCCTAGCCACTCAGTGGGCCGGCAGGTCGCCCCCTAGAGTGGCGCCACCATGGCGCTCCATATATACTCCTGCCGGCCCACCCGCTCCTCAGTTCCTTCTTGCCGGCTACTCCGACAGTGGGGAAGGAGGGCGGGTGCGGAATGGATATGAGCAACACATCTCGAAGAACAACAGTTACAAAGGTGAGTAACCGTCTTTTCTTCTTCGAGTGATTGCTCATATCCATTCCAGTTAGGTGAATCCCAAGCCTTACAAAGGCGGTGGGGTCGGAGTGAAATATGGCAGAATAAAACTGCCGAGCCAGAGGCTACAGCCTCCCTTGACTGCTGAACCAGGGCATACTGCGAAGCAAAGGTAAGGACCGAGGACCAATGGAGCTTCGCGACAGGTCTCGTGGGTAGAAACACGAGCCAGCAAGGCGGCAGATGAAGCCTGAGCCCTGGCAGAACGCACGGTGATGTGGCTTGGTGAAATATGAGCCAAATCAGAACAAGTGGGGATGTCCGCCATCACCCAAGATGAGATCCTCTGAGAGGAAAACAAGCAAGCCCTCCCTTTGGCCCGCTACCGGGGCAGAGCTGGGGCACCTTAGGAAATGATTCTGTCAGCACAAGATAATGCGAGCACTCCACAGATGTCCAAGGAGTGCAAAGGTTATGCCCATTGCGTTGAGCTGTGGGTAACATGAAAGGCCAAAACACCTTAGGGAGGAAAGCCGGGTGCGGTCACAACTGCACCTTGTCTTTGTGGAACCTTCGTAAGAGCTCTGATCTCAGAGACCCGTCTGGCCAAGACTAGGTTGAGGCCCCAGGGCGGGGCTGGGCGGCGCACCCGAGGGTGCAAGCGCTCCAAGCCCTTGAGGGACCTCGAACCCATAGAGCGTGGGACACTGAATGTCCATCTTAGCCTGCTGGAAGGTAGGGACGGCTGCTGAGCGTATCCTCAGCGATGATACCGCCAGATCCTGCCGCTAAAGGCCAGAGGCAGGCCAGAAAGAGGGGATCGAGACCTCAGCAGGAGCAAGATCGAGCGTACTGCAGCTGTAAAGGAAACGCTTCCACCTGGCTCGGTACGTTGACCAGGTGGAAGGCTGCCTGTCACCCCAACTCAGGTACGCAGGAGCCACCGTGAGGCGAAGAGGCTGCAGGTCCGAGTGACGAAGCCTGTCATTGCCCTGAGTGATGAGGTCTGGGCTGACAGGCCGAGCAACGTGGTATGTCAGTGCTGCCTGGACCACTCTGGAGTGATCATGATGACGCACGCTCCGCCCCTGCGGAATTTGAGCAGGACGTAACGAACCAGTGGGAACAGCGGGAAGGCATAATGCAGTTGGCCGTTCCACGGTATCAGGAATGCGTCCAAGATCGATTCCGAGGAGAGACCTTGGAAGGAGCAGGACACCTGGCATTTCCTGCACTCGCGGTGAGCGAACAGGTCTGTGTGAGGAACCATTTCCACTTCCGGAAAGCGGGACGCCTCACATGGGGCAGAGTGATGACTCGTAAGACAGGAAAGACCTGCTGAGTCAAAGAGATAAGACGTTCCGAACGCCTGGGAGAAAGGACGTCGCCAGCTCCATCGAGCGGGCCATGCAAAAGACCCGGAAATGGATGGCCTCCTGACAAAAAAGGGGGGAGGACTATGTCCCCCCTGAATGCTTATGAAGCACCTGGCCATTGTGTTGGCTGTAAACACCGAGATACAACGGCCTCGCAGCTGCCGCTGGAACCCCTGGCACGCCAGGCGGACTACTCTGATTTTTGGGGCATTAATGAGGAATGCCAGCTCTCTAGAAGACCGAAGGCCTTAAGCTCGGAGGTGACCATGAGCACTCGAGCAGAGAGATGATGCGTCCGCCGTCAGGGGCAGTGAGGGCTGGGGCGGATGAAACCGCATCCTGTCCACACCAAGGAGGGGGTTAGCCACCACTCTAGGGAGCCTAAGGCGTTCGAGGGAACGGTGACTACCATGACCATTGGCTCCCTGTCCAAGCGGTACGCCGAGGTGGGCCAGACTTGGAGAGGACGGAGGCGGAGCTTGGCGTGTTTGGTTACAAACTTGCGGGCAACCATGGACCCAGGAGACTGAGACAAGAACGAGCTGAGGTCGTTGGGAAAGCCTTCAGACCTCAGATGATTGATGCCATCGCCTAAAACCGCAGTTGCGATAAGCAGGCTCCGGCTAGGTAGGAGACCAAGATAGCCCCTAGGAAGCCCAACCTCTGCGTGGGAACCAGAGTGGATTGCTCTATAGTAATCATCAGGCCTTGATCTGTGAATAAGACCGTGACGATGCCCACGGCTGAGTGGGTTGTGTGTCAGAGTCTCCTCGGATAAGCGAATCGTCCCAATACGGAAAAACGCATATCCGACATAGCTACGGTAGGCGGCGACTATGGCCGTAAACCGGGAGTATTCACCGCTGGCTATAAAGCGGAGGCATCTCCCATGCGGAGGGAAGATGGCATTGCAAAAGTACGCGTCCTTCCTATCCAGGGCGGCATAGTAGCCCCCCGGAGGCAAGGATGGAATAATGGTTCCCAGGGATACCATGCAGAACTTCAACCTTATCCCAAACCGGTTGAGTCCATGCAGGACCAGGAAGGTCTGACCTGTGGTCGAGTGGGGGACTAGGGCATAACGGGAGTAAAACCGCTAGCCCCTTTTGTCCGCTGAAGGGGGACAGGGCTGGAGCAATTTTAAGGTGGTACCAATGCTCCATCGTGCGCAGGACCCAGCGACCTAAAAGTAACTGGGGCCATGCCAGGAGAAAGCGGGATCAGGATCCCGTCCTGCGACTGGTACACCGCCCTCCGGTGAACCTTGGAAGGTCCGTCTTTGGTCCCAGTGGTAATTGCGAGGGACCTCGACTTTGGCTTTTTAGGGGGCCTGACGTTTGTCTGCGACCACCTTGGCCTTGCCGTTTTCCAGAGTTCTGCCTCTGGCTAGGCACAGAGTATGGCGGCTGGGGCCATAAAGGCCTGCGTTTGGTCGCAGGCGTATACATGCTGAGACGCATTAGGACCCTATTGTCCAGCAGGCTTCGCAGTCTGGGGCTGTCTCTGCCGCGAAGATGCCTTTACCAACGAAGGGTAAATCCTTTCCCCCGTCCTCCAAGACGGCAGCGAACTCTAGGTGGGAGGTTCGAGGGAGAAACTCCTCCACCCAGGTGCTATAAGTATCGCAGCTAAGCAAGGCTTGTTGCTTCGCACCCCAGAGGTGCAGGGCCCCTGCAGAATACACCTTGCATTCGCCAAGGCTCTTTCCGCTTCGGGGCTGGCGCCCGCTGGCCATGATATCAGGATCGTGGTCCTGAGCATAAAATCCGCGCATATGGGGTGACACGGATGCGTGTCCGGACGGCCATGGAGGTACTAAAAGAGGGCACGGGCCGAGTCCCTGACTCACTCGGACCTTGCCCAACTCGGCACCGGGGACCGGCATCGGGAGGCGTATCGGTACCTGGAACGAGAACCAGACCCGCAACCAGAACGGTGTCGGGAGGTCGACCGAGATCTCGAGGCTCGGAGAAGAGCTACAGGAGTCAAGGTACCTGCCCCGGTGCCAGATGTCGGAACGGTGCCGATAGCGGGTCGGCGAACGGGATACCGACCGGTGCAGTGAGTGTGACCCGTACCGAGGAAAACAGTACCGGGACTGCCAGTGGTGTCCGGTGTGCCGACAGGACTTGGCGCGTCTGCGGGACCGTGATCATAGACGGTGCCGCTCTGCTGTACTGACAGGGGACAGTCCCTTGAAGAGACTGTATTACCCGTACCGGCGGTGCCCGGGTCAGGCAGCACTGACTCCGTCATGGCACTGAGAGCCCTCGCCGTTGGTAACATCTCCGGCGCGCAGGGAACAGCAGGCTCAACCACAGTGCGTACTGGGGAGCTGTCAGGCACCGGATTCGACGGCCCTCGTGGGGCCGGGATCCATGGTACCGAGGTCATCAGAGCTTCGGTAGGTGCCGGTGCCGGGAGAACCGAGTTAGATAAGCCGTCTGGCTGGGGTGCCGTCAGCACTGAAGCAGCGGGAGTAATACGCTCAACCACGGCGCGTGCCGGGGAGCCGTCGGACACCGGATTCTACGGCCCTTGCGGGACCGGGATCGACGGTGCCGAAGCAGGTGTCGGTGCCGGGCGATCCGACTTAGACTAGCCCTCTGGCCGCGGTTCCGTGGGCACGGAAGCAGCCGGAGAAGTAGCTCGACCACGGCGCGCGCCGGGGAGCTGTCAGGCACCGGATACTATGGCCCTTGCGGGACCGGGATCGACGGTGCCGACGTCATCGGTGCCGTAGCAGGTGTCGGTGCCGGGCGATCCAACGTAGACGAGCTCTGGCTGCGGTGCCGTTGGCACGGAAGCAGCCGGAGCAATACGCTCAACCACGGCGCGTGCCGGGGAGCCGTCAGGCACCGGATTCTACGGCCCGTGTGGGACCGGGATCGACGGTGCCGACGCCATCGGTGCCGCAGCAGGTGTCGGTGCCGGGCGATCCGACGTAGACGAGCCCTCAGGCTGCGGTGCCGTTGGCACGGAAGCAGCCGGAGCAAACGCTCAACCACGGCGCGTGCCAGGGAGCCGTCAGGCACCGGATTCCACGGCCCTTGTGGGACCGGGATCGACGGTGACGACGTCATCGGTGCCGTAGCAGGCGTCGGCGCCGGGCGATCCGACTAGACGAGCTCTCTGGCTGCGGTGCCGCTGGCACGGAAGCAGCAGGAGCAATACGCTCAACCACGGCGCGTGCCGGGGAGCCGTCAGGCACCGGATTCTACGGCCCTTATGGGACCGGGATCGACGGTGACGACGTCATCGGTGCCGTAGTAGGTGTCAGCGCATGGCGATCCGACTAGACGAGCTCTCTGGCTGCGGTGCCGCTGGCACGGAAGCAGCAGGAGCAATACGCTCAACCACGGCGCGTGCCGGGGAGCCGTCAGGCACCGGATTCTACGGCCCTCGTGGGACCGGAATCGACGGTGCCGACGTCGTCGGCGCCGGGCGAGCCATCTTAGACGAGCTGTCTAGCTATGGTGCAGCTGACACAGAAGCAGCAGGAGCAGTAAGCTCTACCACGGCGTGAGCCGGGGAGCTGCCAGGCACCGGATTCCCTGGTCCTGGGGGACTGGAATCGACGGAGCCGAAGTCATCGGTGCCTCTGCAGGCCGGATAACGCAACTGAGGCGAGCTCTCTGGCTGCGATGCAGGTGGCACGGAAGTAGCGGGAGCAGGGGGCTCAACCACGGCGCGTGCCGGGGAGCCGCCAGGCACCAGCAGGAATCGTAGACTCTCTCGACCTCGGAAGAAGGGAACGGTGCCGAGTCGACATCGGTGCCGGCGACGGTCGGTGCCGGAAGCCTTGGTGGTACCGGCGGGGTCCGGTGCCGAGGAGGCGCTTCTGCCCGCCGCTTGAACATCGCTCCGCGCCCAAGGTGGAGGGGCAAGTGAAAGTCCCGCACCTTTTTGTTCTCGGCTTAAAAGCCTTGCAAATGGGGCACTTATCTGTCAAGTGTGATTCTTCAAACAGGAGTCATGTAGATCTCTCTTCGGCCGCGGCTTCTGGTAAGCCGGGCCCCTTTTGAAAATCTGGTGAGCCATGCATGGCTCCGGCACTGGGCTCATGGAAGGGCTACTTCCTGAACCCCGCTAACTAAACTAACCATGTTAGCAAAGGAAAAACGTATAACCATACAAATATATATATATAAAGTGTTATAACTGCATAATTATATACGAGAAAACGAGTAGCTAGGGAAGTGGAGGTCAGCTAAGCCGCGCTCCACTGTTCCAACGACCGACACGGGCGGTAAGAAGGAACTGAGGAGCGGGTGGGCCGGCAGGAGTATATATGGAGCGCCATGGTGGCGCCACTCTAGGGGGCGACCTGCCGGCCCACTGAGTGGCTAGGGTAAAAGTTTTCCGACGAATGTGCACGCGCGGCGCGTACACCTAACTGGAATGGATATGAGCAATCACTCGAAGAAGAAGAATGACTTCTCGCGTCTTGTTTACAACACTCCTGTTAATGCATCCCAGAATCACATTTGCTTTTTTGCAACAGTATCACACTGTTGACTCATATTAAGCTTGTGGTCCACTATGACCCCTAGATCTCTTTCTGCCATACTCCTTCCTAGACAGTCTCCCCCTAGATCTCTTTCTGCCATACTCCTTCCTAGACAGTCTCTTCCCATTCTGTATGTGTGAAACTGATTGTTCCTTCCTAAGTGGAGCACTTTGCATTTATCTTTATTGAACTTCATCCTGTTTACCTCAGACCATTTCTCCAATTTGTCCAGATCGTTTTGAGTTTTGACCCTGTCCTCCAAAGCAGTTGCAATCCCTCCCAGTGTGGTATCGTCCGCAAACTTAATAAGTGTACTTTCTATGCCAACATCTAAATTGTTGATGAAGATATTGAACAGAACCGGTCCCAAAACAGACCCCTGCGGAACCCCACTTGTTATACCTTTCCAGCAGGATTGGGAGCCATTAACAACTACTCTCTGAGTACGGTTATCCAGCCAGTTATGCACCCACATTATAGTAGCCCCAACTAAATTGTACTTTCCTAGTTTATCTATAAGAATATCATGCGAGACCGTATCAAATGCCTTACTAAAGTCTAGGTATATCACATCCACCGCTTCTCCCTTATCCACAAGGCTCGTTATCCTATCAAAGAACGCTATCAGATTAGTTTGACATGATTTGTTCTTTACAAATCCATGCTGGCTATTCCCTATCACCTTACCACCTTCCAAGTGTTTGCAGATGATTTCCTTAAATACTTGCTCCATTATCTTCCCTGGCACAGAAGTTAAACTAACTGGTCTGTAGTTTCCTGGGTTGTTTTTATTTCCCTTTTTATAGATGGGCACTATATTTGCCCCCTTCCAGTCTTCTGGAATCTCCCCCGTCTCCCATGATTTCCCAAAGATAATAGCTAGAGGCTCAGATACCTCCTCTATTAACTCCTTGAGTATTCTAGGATGCATTTCATCAGGCCCTGGTGACTTGCAGGCATCTAACTTTTCTAAGGCCATGTCTACATCTAAAATTTTGCAGCGCTGGTTGTTTCAGCTGTATTAGTACAGCTGTATAGGGCCAGCGCTGCAGAGTGGCCACACTTACAGCAACCAGCGCTGCAAGTGGTGTTAGATGTGGCCACACTGCAGCGCTGTTGGGCGGCTTCAAGGGGGGTTCGGGGAACGCGAGAGCAACCCGGGAAAGGAGACCAGCTTCGCCGCGGTTTGCTCTCGTGTTCCCCGAACCACCCTGCAAACCGCAGGGAAGGAGACCTGCTTGTTCGGGGAACGCGAGAGCAAACCGCGGCGAAGCTGGTCTCCTTTCCCGGTTTGCTCTCTCGTTCCCCGAACCCCCGAGCAAGCAGGTCTCCTTCCCTGCGGTTTGCTGGGTGGTTCGGGGAACGCGAGAGCAAACCGGGAAAGGAGACCAGCTTCGCCGCGGTTTGCTCTCGCGTTCCCCAAACCACCCTGCAAACCGTAGGGAAGGAGACCTGCTTGTTCGGGGAACGCGAGAGCAAACCGGGGAAGGAGACCAGCTTCGCCGCGGTTTGCTCTCGCGTTCCCCGAACCACCCTGCAAACCGTAGGGAAGGAGACCTGCTTGTTTGGGGAACGCGATAGCAAACCGGGGAAGGAGACCAGCTTCGCCGCGGTTTGCTCTCGCGTTCCCGGAACCACCCAGCAAGCCTCAGGGAAGGAGACCTGCTTGCTCGGGGTTCGGGGAACGCGAGAGCAAGCTGGGGAAGGAGACCAGTTTGATTACCAGAGGCTTCCTCAGGTATGCTGGGATACCTGCTTATTCCACGGAGGTCAAGAAAAGCGCTGGTAAGTGTCTATACTTGATTACCAGCGCTGGATCACCAGCGCTGGATCCTCTACACCCGAGACAAAACGGGAGTACGGCCAGCGCTGCAAACAGGGAGTTGCAGCGCTGGTGGTGCCCTGCAGATGTGTACACCTCCTAAGTTGCAGCGCTGTAACTCCCTCACCCGCGCTGCAACTTTCTGATGTAGACAAGCCCTACGTGATTTTTTACTTGCTCTTTTTTTATTTTATCTTCTAAACCTACCCTCTTCCCGTAAGCATTCACTATACTAGACATTCCTTCAGACTTCTCAGTGAAGACCGAAACAAAGAAGTCATTAAGCATCTCTGCCATTTCCAAGTCTCCTGTTACTGTTTCCCCCTCCTCACTGAGCAGTGGGCCTACCCTGTCCTTGGTCTTCCTCTTGCTTCTAATGTATTGATAAAAAGTCTTCTTGTTTCCCTTTATTCCCATAGCTAGTTTGAGCTCATTCTGTGCCTTTGCCTTTCTAATCTTGCCTCTGCATTCCTGTGTTATTTGCCTATATTCGTCCTTTGTAATGTGACCTAGTTTCCATTTTTTATATGACGCCTTTTTATTTTGCAGGTCACGCAAGATCTCGTGGTTAAGCCAAGGTGGTCTTTTGCCACATTTTCTATCTTTCCTAACCATCGGAATAGCTTGCTTTTAGGCCCTTAATAGCGTCCCTTTGAAAGACTGCCAACTCTCCTCAGTTGTTTTTCCCCTCAGTCTTGATTCCCATGGGACCTTACCTATCAGCTCTCTGAGCTTACCAAAATCCACCTTCCTGAAATCCATTGTCTCTATTTTGCTGTACTCCCTTCTACCCTTCCTTAGAATTGCAAACTCTATTATTTCATGATCACTTTCACCCAAGCTTCCTTCTACTTTCAAATTCTCAACAAGTTCTTCCCTATTTGTTAAAATCAAGTCTAGAACAGCTTCCCCCCAGTAGCTTTTTCAACTTTCTGAAATAAAAAGTTGTCTGCAATGCATTCCAGGAACTTATTGGATAGTCTGTGCCTCGCGGTGTTATTTTCCCAACATATATCTGGATAGTTGAAGTCCCCCATCACCACCAAATCTTGGTCTTTGGATGATTTTGTTAGTTGTTTGAAACTCCACTACAGATTCGTTCTCTTGTCCCTCAGTTCTGACATTTTCCTTGTGACACACCTTGACTTCTCCAGCCTCGCTGTATCCCCTACCCACAGTCCCAGCTGCCTCTTCTCCAACTTCATCTCACCCCTCAAACCCTCCCCACCTCCTGCCCCCACTGTGCTCCGGATAGGATCTCTTCCCCGAAAAATTTACACAATAACCCCTCCCCTCAGCTCCCCTTCCTGCCTCCTTCTCCTTCCTCGCAGAGGCAGATGTTTCTCATCTGCTCTCCACCAAACCCCTCCGCTGACCCCATCCCATCTCCTGATGTCCTCACCACACACCCCTCCAGCTCTTCCCCCTCACAACACAAACACGTTAGTGTCTTCCATCGTAAAGTCCCTTGGCTCCATTTGCCTCTCCAGTGACCTTCCCTTCATCTCTCGGCTCACTGAACGTGGCTCTGCAATCGCTGTCTGGAGTTCGTCCTCCACTTCCATCCTAATCCCTCCCCACCCCGGCTTCCACCTCTTGTGCTCCAGGGAAAATTGCTCCTGCAAAGTCTGTAATGACTTTTCCTAGTTAACACTCGCACCCAGTGCTCCTCCTCACCCTGCTTGGCCTGCCAGCTGCTCTGACACCGATCACCAGGCTAACCTAGAAATCTTCTTCTCCTTGGCTTCCTTAGCACTGTCCCCTCCTACCCCTCTAACCACTCCTTCACCATGTCCACCACAGCATCTTCCCCACCTCCCCTCCAGCTGTCTGTGGGGCTCTGTCCCGGGTCCCCTCCTCTTCTCCCTCGACAACTTATCTCCGGGCAAAGTCATCCACAAATTCAGCTACCGTCTCCATGCTAACAACTCATAGCTCTGCCTTTGTACTCCAGGCCGGTCTCCTTCTGTCCAAGCAACAACCTTGGCCTGTCTCTGAGGTCTCCTTGTGGAGGTCCCGTCATCAGATCAAGCTCAGTGTGGTTAAAATAGAGTTCCCAATCTTCCCCCCACAGCCTCCCTGCTACCTCCGTTCTCAATCGCTGTGGATAACGCCAGCATCCTGCCCGTCACTCAGGCCCAGAACCTGGCGTCATCTTGGACTCACAACCTCTCTCTAGGTCCTCATAACCAGATTATGTCCAAGTCTTGCTCACTTGTCCTGCAGAACATGTCTAAGATACAGCCCTTCCTCTCCACCCCCACAGCTAAAACTCTCATCCAGGCTCTCAGCATCTCGTGTCTCGACTGCTGCAACAGCCTTTTCTCTGGCCTAGACACACGCAGTCTCACCCCGCTGAGGTCCATTCAGAACATGCTGAAAAGATCGATCAGCGAGCTAGAAAAATGAGGTCACCTCTCTTTGCATCCTGCCACTGGCTCCCTTCTCCATCACATCAAACAGACATCACCTGCCTGTTTTCAACTGTGAGGCCTTTCGTGGCCTATCCTCACCCCCTCTCTCTCGCTACTGAAATGTCACCCCTCACCTCCAATCGGCCCATGATTGCAGCCTCCATCAGGCACTTGTTATATTTGCAATCAAGCCCCTTTGTCCTGTGTCCCACACTGCCCCTCATGCCTGCGAGGAGCTCCCCATAAACATCCGCAAAACAACGTTGTTACCATGCAAACCCTCCTCAATGTTCTCCTCTGCCAGGCTGCCTCAAAACCAGATAACGGTGAGGCCACTGGTGCATCGAGCCCCGGCTGTCAGGCTGGCCTGTGCTGTCTCCTTGTTCCCTAGTATTTCCCCACTGGTCTATATTCATCTCTTTTCTGATACTCAGATGGGACAGTCTGTGTATTCAGCATCTGTGCAGCACCTGGCACAACAGGGGCCTGGACAATGACTGAGGTTCCCGGCACAAGACAATAACAAATAATGAGGATGATGATGGCAGAGCAGGGAGCTTTACTTTTAAATTGGCTTATTTTTCCCATTAGAAAGGCCAGTTCTATTGACCCTGTTTTTCCTGAAAGACCCTGCGGGCAGTTGGAGAACTGGAGGGGAGGATGTGAAAAGAAAATGAGAGGGGAAGGAATTATTATTTCAGGTTGTGGTAGCACAGATCAGCTTTAATCATGCTGGGACTCCACTGTGCTGGGCGTTGTCCAGACACTGCACATGACAGTCCCTGCCCCAAGCAGCTCACTCTCTGCAGCCAGAGCCACAGGTGGTTTTTGTTCTGATTTAACTATTTCAGTCGGGGATGTGATTTGTTTGTTTCTCTCTCTTTACCGAAATAGTTAAATCAGTACGACCCCTCGTGCGAATGCAGTTACACTGGTACAGCCAGGCTTTATGCCAGAATGGCTTATTGCTGTAAATGTAGGAGAATCATCTGCCCCAGTGCAACTGTGTCCACACTGAACGGTTGTACTGACTTAACTATGATAGTTTCAAACTGTGTGAAAGTGATACAAACACTGCATGTAGACCAGCCCTAAAAAGTTTATTCCAACTGTTTAAACTTTGTTGTTAACATCTTGGTCTTGTCTACACACAACTGTACAGTACTAGTCTAAGTTAAGGTGTCAGTTAAAATTGATTTAGTTAAACGAGTGCTAAAGGCTGTCTGGACACACCTATTCCCATTTAAGAGTGGCTTTTTTCAGTTTAGCTGAACTTGGTTGGGCCCTGTCCACAGGAAGAGTTGCACTAGTATAATTAAATGTAAACTGGTTCAGTTAAACTGGTGCAAAGCCCTATGTAGACACTCTTATTCCGATATAAGAGGAGCTTTTTTCAGTTAAGCCACTATTATACCAAAATAAGAAGGTCCACAACGGGGCATGCACTGATTTCTCTGAACCAGTTTAAAGTGTAGCAAAGGTCCTACTTAACCAAAGCGCCTGTCAAGTAGTACGAAGAAAACCATCCTTGGTGAAGATTCAACACCCTATGGCCCTTCAGCGGAGGACTGAGAATTTCTACCCCAGGTCTCTGGTGCTCCAAGGAGACCTCCAACAAAACAGGGCAGACAAGAGCTAGAATAAAACAAGCTGAGGAAAAAACCCTTTGGGGCCTTCACTATTCATTAGGAAGCAGCAGAAATTGGCACAAACCCTATTTTCCCCCCTTATCAGGTCACCTCTGTCACTCAGGTATGAAGACAAAAAACCCACCCTCCTGACTGACAAAAGTTTTAATGGTGAAAAGTGCCGGCACGGACAGTGCTTTGTTAGGGGGAAGATGCTCTCCTGGCAACAGAGCTACTGCTCCTCACTGGGGTAGCTTTCTTTTGTTGGGGTGGCTTTCTTTTGTCGTGAGGAGAGCTCTACCGACAGCAGAGAGCAGCTACTCTGCGTGCCTTACAACAGCAGGGCTCTGCCACTGAAAGGCTGCCTAGAGTGACCAGATAGCAAGTGTAAAAAATCAGGATGGGGGTAGGGGGCGCCTATATAAGACAGTCTTGAATATTGGACTGTCCCTATAAAATCCGGACCTCAGTGAAGAGGGCCTGGCCAGGCATGGATGGGAGTTGGTGCTGGATTCAATGTCATTAAACAAAACCAGACACACACTGATCTTCATTAACATCCTTCTCTGCACACACACCCAGCCCTACAGGCCCCGGGCCAAAGCTCTGTGCAGCTGGAGTTGCATTGGTACTAGGTGTGACTCCCCGAAGGGCCTCCTGTCTCTTTGCCCCAGGGGCACCCAACGTACAGACCCCCACTTCCATTCCCAGCCCCTAATGTGACTCGACCCGTGGGGCCAGGCTGCACTGGGGCCTAACCCTGGTTACATCAAGCCAACCTGTAAGTCACTGAGTGATAGGAGAGCAACAATGCACTTGAAACCACTTCAAACAAACCCCCAAACCCACCCCACAGCCTCACCCAGCTGGCTACGGGCTGTGGAGCTCCCTGGGTCTGAGCTGCTCCCGCCTGGGGAACTCTGGGGCCAGGCTCGGGCCCTGGGAGAGTCACGTCCGTGCCAGGAAAAGCAGGACGTGCCCCTGCCCCTCTCCCCGCACACCCCATGGGGATCCCGAAGCTCCTACCCAGCAATCCCAGGAGATCCCAACAGCACAAAGGCAGCAGCTGCTCTGTGCTCTGCAGCGGGCGCTCGCCCCCAAACTGAGCCCTGATTAACGCAGATCCTGGAGCTCCAGCTCTCCCCTGCCCTGGGCACACGGCCAGAGACGGGGGGTGGGGGTGACACATCCCCCCCCCAGGGTGACACCTCTAAAGCCTCGTCCCCACTTACAGACCCATCGCTGCCCGTGGGGGCGGCTGGCCTGGTGTGGACACAGCTCAGCCTAGCCCGGGCCAAGCCCCGCTCAGGTCTAGACACGGGTTAAACCCGGGGTCGGGGGGGGGGGGGATTTACCCCTGTGACTGACCCCCCGGGCTCTGCAGACGGGGGTGGGGGGGCAGGGGAAGCCCCATCTGCCGGGAAGGACCCAGCCTGGCAGCGCAGCACGGCGGGGCCCCAGCCCCCAAATCCTGTTCGTCACCGATCGGCGTTATCGTTATCACTGGGCCGGGATGGTCCCTGGAGTCCGGACCTTGCCCAAGAAACGTGACCCCGGACCGAACCGAACTGCCCCCCGCCTGTGAGCCGCACGGGCCGCTCGGGGTGCGCAGCGCCGAGCATAGCGGGGCCACGTGATGGCTGGGCGCGAACCCGCGACACGCGACAACCAGCCCCCGCGGGGGAGGGTATCCCGGCCGGGCACCGACCGGACCGACACCCGCAGCTCTGGTCGAACCGCCGGCACCCCCCGCCCCCCGTGTCCGATCGGACCCCCCCGCCCGGTCCGGACGCAGAGCCCCGCCCCGCCCCGCCCCGCGCTGCTGACCCCCCCGTACTCACTGCAGTGCCCCCCCTGCATGGCCGCCGCCCCCAGCAGCACCAGCAGCCGCAGCATCGCCATGGCCGCCCGGTCCGCGCCCCGCTCGGTCCCGCCGCCAGCCGAACCCCGAGCCGGGCCGCTGTGAGCCCGGCCACCCGCCGCCCGCTACTTATACCGCGCACCGCCCGCCGCCACCGATTGGCCGGGAGGGGAACGCGCCCGCCAATAGCCGCGCGCAGGCCCGTCTGCGTCACCGGTCACTGGGCAGAACCCGGCCGGGCAGGTTGGAGCCGGGAAAGCGAAAGTCTGAGCAGGGATGAGCGTAGCGGGGAATCCCGGGCAGCGCCCCGCCCCCGCCCTGAGGCCCCGCCCCTGGGCTGCGAATCCCTGGCAGCGCCCCGCCCCCTCCCTGAGGCCCCGCCCCCTGGGCTGCGAATCCCTGGCAGCGCCCCGCCCCCGCCCTGAGGCCCCGCCCCCTGGGCTGCGAATCTCGGGCAGCGCCCCGCCCCCACCCTCAGGCCCCGCCCCCTGGTCTGTGAATCTCGGGCAGCGCCCCGCCCCCACCCTCAGGCCCCGCCCCTGGGCTGCGAATCTCGGGCAGCGCCCCGCCCCCACCCTCAGGCCCCGCCCCCTGGTCTGTGAACCCCGGGTGGCGCCCAGCCCCCACCCGCAGGCCCCGCCCCATAGTCAGAGCACCCTCGACAGCGCCCCGCCCCCACCCCGAGGCCCCGCCCCTTGGGCCCACCCCCCTCTGCCTTTCCCAGCCATCAGAGCGCGCTTGGGTCAGGAGTTGAAACTGTTCTCCACAGCCCCAAGAGCTGGAAACCTCCCTTTGACTAACTCCGGCGAGAGTCTCCCCCGCTCACCTGACTCCAGGAGCTGGGGCTTTACAGCAACACCAACAATACCGAGACCCACACTAGAGTCACAAGCGGGGGCAGCCCTGGCAGGGGGACACTGGCACCCGCCTGGGAACCCCCAGGGCCCAGCCTCCTACTTGCTATGGTCACTGGACGGGAGTTTGGTCCAGCTGAGAACTTGGCCCCAGGGCTTCAGTTACCAGAACAGCAATTAACTAACAAAGAATTAATTCTTTGCCCATCACCAGTGCCACCTCTAGAGATTTTTTTCTTTAAATTTATTCTAAGACCAGAAGGCACCATTGGCTCCTCTTGTCTGACCTCCTGCAGCACCCAGGCCAGAGAACTTCCAGGTACCTCGGTCTGGAGCCCAAGAACCTGTCTGTCTTGCTGGGAACGTCAAGCACTTTATTAATGTAATAAACTAAACGCCATAGCTGCCGTGTGGTGAGTGACAACACAACAATCCCCAGTGCATCTAGAGCATCACTGCCCCCATTGCATGGGTGGGAAGGGGCACAAAGATGACATCGTCATCATCTGGATCCACCAGGATTTCAACAATTTCCATCCTACCACCAACCTCAGCCTGGACCAGTCCACACAAGAGATCCACTTCCTGGATACTACAGTGCTAATAAGCGATGGTCACATAAACATCAACCTATACCGGAAACCCACTGACCGCTATACTTACCTACATGCCTCCAGCCTTCATGCAGGACACACCACATGATCCACTGTCTACATCCAAGCTCTAAGATACAACCACATTTGCTCCAGCCCCTCAGACAGAGACAAACACCTACAAGATCTCTATCAAGCGTTCTTACAGTTACAACACCCACCTGATTAAGTGAAAAAACAGATTGACAGAGGCAGAAGAGTACCCAGAAGTCACCTACTACAGAACAGGCCCAACAAAGAAAGTAACAGAACGCTACTAGCCATCACATTCAGCCCCCAACTAAACCCTCTCCAGCGCATCATCAAGGATCTACAACCTATCATGAAGGACGATCCCTCACTGTCACAGATCTTGGGAGACAGGCCAGACCTCACTTACAGACCGTGCCCCAACCTGAAGCAAATACTCACCAGCAACCATACACCACACCACAGAAACGTTAACCCAGGAACCTATCCTTGCAACAAAGCCTGATGCCAATGCTGTCCACATATCTATTCGGGGGATACCATCATAGGCCCTAATCACATCAGCCATGCCATCAGGGGCTCGTTCACCTGCACATCTACCAATGTGACCTTTGCCATCATATGCCAGAAATGCCCCTGTGCCATGTACATTGGCCAGACCGGACAGTCTCTACGGAAAAGAATACATGGACACAAATCAGACATCAAGAATTATAATATTCAAAAACCAGTTGGAGAACACTTCAACCTCCCTGGTCACTCGATTACAGATCTAAATGTCGCAATACTCCAACAAAATCTTCAAAAAGAGACTCCAACGAGAAACTGCAGACGTGGAATTAATTTGCAAACTGGACACCATTAAATTAGGCTTGAATAAGACTGGGAGTGAATGGCTCATTACACAAAGTGAAAACTATTTCCCCACGCTAATTTCCCCCTCTACTGTTACTCACACCTTCTTATCAACTAGACCATCCTGATTCACTACAAAATTTTTTTTCTCCTGCTGATAACTATCCACCTTAATTGATTACTCTGGTTATAGTTAGTATGGCAACACCCATTTTTTCATGTCCTCTGTGTATATATATCTTCCTACTGTATTTTCCATTGCATGCACCCGATGAAGTGGGCTGTACCCCACGAAACTTATGCTCAAATAAATTTGTTAGTCTCTAAGGTGCCACAAGTACTCCTGTTCTTTTTACAAAGAGGAAAGTGACTGATTTGCTATGTGACAACAGCAAAGATGGGAACAAAATCTAGGAGTCCTGGCTCCCAGCTCAAACCTCCTGGACCCTACTCCCCTCCCAGAGCTGGGATAGAACACAGGAGTACTGGCTCCCACTCCCCTCCCAGAGCTGGGAGAGAATCCAGGAGTCCTGGCTCCCAGCCCCCCTGCTCTAACCACCAACACGTGTGTTGTAAACAGGACATGAGAAGTCATTCTTCCGCTCTACTCTGCGCTGGTTAGGCCTCAACTGAAGTATTGTGTCCAGTTCTGGACTCCGCATTTCAAGAAAGATGTGGAGAAATTGGAGAGGGTCCAAAGAAGAGCAACAAGAATGATTAAAGGTCTTGAGAACATGACCTATGAAGGAAGGCTGAAGGAATTGGGTTTGTTTAGTTTGGAAAAGAGAAGACTGAGAGGGGACATGATAGCAGTTTTCAGGTATCTAAAAGGGTGTCATCAGGAGGAGGGAGAAAACTTGTTCACCTTAGCCTCCAATGATAGAACAAGCAATGGGCTTAAACTGCAGCAAGGGAGATTTAGGTTGGACATTAGGAAAAAGTTCCTAACTGTCAGGGTAGTTAAACACTGGAATAGATTGCCTAGGGAAGTTGTGGAATCTCCATCGCTGGAGATATTTAAGAGTAGGTTAGATAAATGTCTATCAGGGATGGTCTAGACAGTATTTGGTCCTGCTATGAGGGCAGGGGACTGGACTCGATGACCTCTTGAGGTCCCTTCCAGTCCTAGAGTCTATGAATCTATAACCACCAGCTCCCACTCCCCTCCCAGAGCTGGGAGAGAACCCAGAAGTCCTGGCTCCCAGCCCCCGCTGCTCCAACCACCAGCCTCCACTCCCCTCCCAGAGCTGCGATAGAACCCAGGAGTCCTGGATCCCAGCCCCCCCCCCCCCCCGCTCTAACCACCAACTCCCACTCCCCTCCCAGAGCTGGCAGAGAACCCAGGAGTCCTGGCTCCCAGTCCCTGCTCTCAGCGCGGGCAGATAACAATGACCCAGCCCCTGGGTTTTCTATGTCTTTACAAGCCACTCAGCTGTTTATATCATTTCTGGGAACTATTCTGGGTCCGTCTCCTCCCCTTGGGCGGGCAGCTCTGGGCCGTGTGAAGTTTGCCCCGTGCTGCAGCACAGTCACTGTGGGCGTTGGTATTGGTGGGGATCGGATCCTGCCCTGGGCTGGTCTCTCCTGGGCTGGGGAGCCAGGCTAAGGGGAGCTGCCCCCATCTGGGACCTCACCCCACTTGGGCAGGTCAGTGGGGGGTGTTCACAGGGGTCGAGCCCCAATGCAGCTTCTTGTTTCCCAGCTCCCACAGCTATCGGTGGATCCCCCACTTGCTTTTGGTTTCTGCTCTATCACAGCAGGGCAGTTTGGACAGAGACCAGCATCACCCCCGTGCCATGCACTGCGCGCCTCTCGCCCCCCGCCATGTACACCTCTCGGTCTCTCCACAGCCCCGCTCAGAGCCTCCCCCACACTGGCTGGGGGTGACGGTCTCTCACAAGCCAGTGACTCCCACACTTTCTGTCTCCCAGGGGTGGCTCTGACTCTACACACAGGACATTTCTGGCCCCGTTCTGGGTCAGGTAGACATTTTGTGTGTCTGACGTGTGTGAGCGAACACAAGATGGCTGCCCCGATGGGGCTCCCCCTTTCGTCTGACGATCGCCCCAATCAGTCTGTCCCAGGCTGTGGATTAGCAGCTCAGGGCTGTGGGTGGGGCAGCCCCCCCAGTGCCGTTTCAGAGCCTTGCCCTACGGCCAATGTTTTCAAAATGGCCTCCATGGCTAGACGGTTACATTTTTAGGTTCTCAGCTGGAGACACCTGGGCCCTGACTCTTGAGGGGCGGCGCACCCCCGGCAGCCTGGGATTTCCCCCAGCATTGTGGGTGCCCAGCACCCTGCAACATCAGCCTTGAAGGGGCTCAAATTGTGCACCCAGAATAGGAGGCACCCAGAATTAGGGGCCACTTTTGAGAGTGTGGCCTTAAATCCCTCACCCCAGGGGCCTCTTGGCACAGAAAGGGGCTCAGCACCCCGCCCTGCTCTCCAAGAGGCCCCCACCGCCATTGGGGAACTAGGAGGCTGGGGAAGCGCTGGATCGGGTTCCCTAGGGAGGTGGTGGAATCTCCTTCCTTAGAGGTTGTTAAGGTCAGGCTTGACAAAGCCCTGGCTGGGATGATTTAGTTGGGGTTGGTCCTGCTTTGAGCAGGGGGTTGGACTAGATACCTCCTGAGGTCCCTTCCAACCCTGAGATTGTATGAGTCTGTGACCTCGTCTCCCTCCCCCTGCTCCAGAGACTCAGAGCTCAGAGGACAGGACGTGCCTGGGTGGGTTTCTTTGGGAAATTGGAGTTGGAAAAAACCCTCCCTGAGACTGAGACGTGGGCTAAGGGGGTGGGGGTGGATCCAGGACAGTCCCAGGTTCCCTCAGCCAGGCCAGTAATTCATAGCTACCAAGCTGGGAAAGTGGGCTCCTTACCGGCCTCTGAGCTGGGGTGGGGACTGTGATCACCCTCAGAGCAGTGCAGAGAGCACCAGAGCCCTCCAGGGAGGGGGTGTGCTGTATTCCCAGCCCCATGTCAGGAGGGAGAGCTCCCTCCACTCTGGGGTTCACTGCTTTCCTGCTATTTCTGTAGTTACTGTCATCCCCAAGGGCTTGCAGACTGTACACAGCACATGCAGCCCCATGGAGATGCAGCCACCTCTGGGGAAGAGTGCATCAGCTGGACACACAGGGGAAATGTCGGCCAAGGGCTGTGGGGCAAACTCCTGCTCTGATGGAAAGTGCCACACAAGGCCTTGGGGTTTAAGGGCTCCCCCAAGGCCCCCCACATGATGACCTGGCAGGAGCTCAGTCCGAGGGGGAGGAAGCTGGGATTCCCCCCTGCAGTGCCCGTGTGTCACCCTGATACTCTCAGCCCCGAATCGTCCCCCCCAGCTGCTGTGAATACACATCACTGCCTGAGCCCAGCAGGGACCCAGCACTCATTTAAACAGCCGACCCCGACTTCAGCGTGGCTGTTCCCCCCCGTGTCTGTGAGGCTGATACGGGGAGCCCAGGAGCAAAGATACAGGCTGAGCTGGGGGGATTTCATCCCAGTTCCTCTCTCTGGCTCACCTGCCGGGCCTTTTCTCCTTCTCCGTCGGTCTGGGCTCAGGTCCCCCTTCCCCTGTAATGCAGTGGGGAGAACACGTCTGGCTCTGGGCCGGGGGTCCTGTCCTCCATTCACCAGGGACACTCTGTGTTTGTGGGGAACTTTAGCCTGGGCACCATACTGACCCCCCGGCTCAGCTCAGCCTCTCTCTTTGCTCTTGGGCTCCCCGTACCCGGCTAGGGGGGGTCTCCCCTGGGTGCCGTTAATTATCCCGGGACCAGCACGGCTCCAGCACTGCCCACATCAGTGATCCTGTCCCACGGCCAGGTCCCCCGCGCTCCCAGGGGACAGAGGGTCGCAGGCTGGGTCACACACTCAGGGGATTTCCCAGCCAGGGGATTTCCACTCCCTGCCACCCCCGATCCCAGCTCCTCCCCAGCTGCAGCTGAGTCTGTGCTGAGCCTGCAGTGCCCCTGCAGCCCAGGGAGGGAACATTTCTGCCTCCTCACATGATTTCCCAGAAGCGGCAGCATCTGACTCACTGGGGCTGGGATTAGACAGTGCAGCGTTTCCTTGTTCTCTGCCAGCGCGGGGCATTCCCTGCACCCAGCCAAAGAGCTCAGCTGGCAGCCAGGCTGGAGCAGGACACAGGCAGCCGCAGGGCTGGGGCTGAACGGCCGATCGGGCCAGTCCCAAGAGGAGTTTGCAGAGTGACCCACCCCTGCCCTAACCAGTTCCAGGCTGTGCCAGAGCCATGCAGCATCAGTGTGAGACACACACACCCTGCTGGGGTCACTGCCCCGTGTGAGCTGGGGTTAGCCACGGAGAATGGCCTACACATGGCCTGGCACGAGCCCCAGTAACCAAACGGGGTTGCTTGTCCCTAGTCTAACTGGGATTAGCAACTCAGATGCAATCGGATTAGGATTAGCTGGGATATCTGTGAAACTGGGTTCAGCCCAGCTCTAATTCTCAGATATGGGTCCAGTGCTGCCAGCTCTGGCTATATTATTGCAAATCTCACAGTATTTGGCATTTTCCCAAGAGCCCCAGCTCCTGGAGTCATGGGATGACGTGAGAATTTCACCTTTAAAAAAATGTAGATCTCTGGCCCCCACAGTTGAGAGGGAAAGCTTGGAAATGTGACAGCCAGAGGTTCCAAACCCAGAAGGCAAATAAACGCCCAACTTCTGTTATTCAAATGCTCGTGATTCTTTGAGCCAATGCTGTAACTTTTGGAGGGCATAAGGGGCACCTGCCATCTGCACACGCCCCTGACCACCAAGTGCAGCTCTGCAAGTGCCCCTGCCCCAGCTGAGCCCTCAGGATGGTGACCGTGGCTTTTACACACTGAACAGCCCCGCCCCACAGAGCTGAGCCCGCCCTTCCCCCAGCCCCTTGGCGTGGGGCAGACTCTATGTGAGTGTCTCAGCCCCACGGCCAGGCCCTTCGCCCCCAGGGCACGGCCACCCTCCATTGCCTCCTTGCAGCCAGGCCCTCACCAGCCCACTGCAGCGCCTCTCCCATCCGCACACAGCTCCTGGCCGGCTGGGAAACCCCCCCAGCTCCCTCCCCTGGAGCTCTCCTGCTTTGTTCCCTCGGCCTGTTCGCTCCTACTCCCCTCCGGGAGCCTGTTCTCAGGGCCAGGGGCTCGTTAGCTGATTAGCTGTGACCCAGCCACCCAGAGTCAGGCCCAGCTCCACCAAGGGATTTAGGCTCCTCCCTTCCATTGCAGTCCTTGGGGGAGCCGAGCCGTGGTCCCTGACAGCTGGCTACAGGGGGCTGGTTCTCCCTAGAGAAGCCGTCACAGATAGACCAGGCCCTGACTCCCCTAATGGCTCAGCGAGCCCGTGAACGGCGCCTGACCGGGATCTGGGAATGATCTGGAGCTGGCCAGGCTCTGAGCTAAAATCCCCTCTGGTGTCGCCCTTTCCCTTCCAATGCAACACTACGAACAGACAATCCCCCCCGATCTCGGGCCTCCTGCAGGTTTTAACCCCAGCCCCTTTCATAGACTCAAGACTTTAAGGTCAGAAGGGACCATTATGATCGTCTAGTCTGACCTCCTGCACAATGCAGGCCACAGAATCTCACCCACCCACTCCTGCATCAAACCTGTGTCTGAGCCATTGAAGTCCACTACTCATGGTTTGAAGACCTCAAGGTGCAGAGAATCTTCCAGCAAGTGACCCATGCCCCATGCTGCAGAGGAAGGCAAAAAACCTCCAGGGCCTCTGCCAATCTCCCCCGGAGGAAAATTCCTTCCCGACCCCAAATATGGTGATCAGCTAAACCCTGAGCACATGGGCAAGACTCACCAGCCAGGACTCAGGAAAGAATTCTCTACAGTAACTCAGATCTCACCCCATCTAACATCCCATCACAGACCATTGGGCATATTTACCTGCTAATAATCAAAGATCAATTAATTGCCAAAATTAGGCTATCCCATTGTACCATCCCCTCCATAAACTTATCAAGCTTAGTCTTGTAGCCAGATGTGTCTTTTGCCCCCACTGCTCCCCTTGGGAGGCTGTTCCAGAACTTCACTCCTCTAATGGTTAGAAACCTTCGTCTAATTTCAAGTCTAAACTTCCTGATGGCCAGTTTTTCAACGCTTCTAGGTCTACTGAATTTAGAATTCCTGTTTCTGTTCCTATGCCTCCTAATAAAGTATCTGTTATACCTCGTTGCTGACGAGGGAAGGGATGTTTTGGCTGTAAGGATTTGAACCATGCTTCAAATAGGGGGGAGCTATAGTGTGCACATTCTGGCTGAGTTAGAGTCAAATTATTCCTGGTCCAGTTTGTTGAAAGGTGAAGGGTTACGATTAGTGGTGCCACTTGTACCTCTATGGAAGGCTGCATCTTAAGCAAATGAGGACGAGATACTTTTGTGGGTTGTGGACCATTTAAAAACAGCACTGTTGCATTTCCTGCCAATTTGGTTTCATTCACCCAGACTGCTATTGTCTGAGTCTCTAGGGGTCCTGGTTTAAAGGGTGGGAAAGTCTGGTATGCAGGAAGGACAGGGTGATAATGATGAGTGTAATCTATTATAGGCTGGGTAGGTGAGCTAACCTCGAATATACAATCATGACCAGTGGGTGTGATGTTTACCAGACGTGTAGCGTGAGTAACTCAAAGGGCTCATGTAACCTATGGTTAGATATTGGCGACATCTGAATCTGGTTCCAAGCAGTGAAATTAAACCACTGGATCCCCCAATGCACATTGGATGTTCCCAAAGTGAATAATTGTGCCAGGAATCCCCCAAACTGTAACATTTTTGTTGTGTCCTTCAGTCAGCTTCCCCAGTGTTCCCCTGTCAACACTTCCGTGGGTTGTGAGAGGGAAATAAATTGTTAATTAGTTTGATACCAATATTCCAGTTGGAGATAATCAGCTGAAGCTCTTCAGATTCCTTATACGGGATCTGATGACAGCAGCACCTAAAAGGATGAAGCACATGCTGTTAAGAAAACAGTTTGATCTGAGATACATGGACCCGTTTACGTTTCCCATCGTATCAGTTGGGTTCTGCTTCCTTTGGGAAGGGATATTGTTTTTGAGGGGGTACCAATTCCCTACAATTTTAACACAGGCATTGATCTTTCCACAGTCTGTTTTTCTTTGTGTCCAGACCGTGGGGAATTTTGAGTGTCACTTCTGGCCTTGCTCTGTAGTGAGGACAGCAACAAGTTAACCTCTCCCTTTGGTCACAATAATATTCTGCTTCCCCTGTTCAGAGCAGTCAGAGGGGATTCCTAGTTTCCATAATATGCCCCCAGGTAAATCAATTGTGATGTTATTATGATTCAGCCAATCTGCTCCTAAAATAGTTTGGTCAGTCATGTCAGGGGTCTGAATTAAATTCCCTTTTGTTTCAAAGCCTTGTACTGAAAATGGGACCTGTGCCCATTCCCAGCTCGTACTTGGCTTTCCCTGAAAAGATTTCAGAATGACTCGCTTCACTTTCTCCCCGGCCTGGGGAGCAGCTTTAATCAAAGAGACAGCGGCTCCGGGATCAATGAAAGCTAGCGTAGGAGCGGGATTCTCCTGCTGGACAGAAATGTAGTTGCCCTCCACAATCCCATGACGTAGTACCAATGAGCACCCCACATAATATAGGAGCACAGAAATGGGGCTCATGTCCAGCAGGCCTCCCTAGTTCCGATTGCTGGGGTGGGGGCGCCACTTGTTACACACCCCTGATTCTTTTGTGTTTTCAGGGCTTCCTGGACTAAATCTCAGGTTGTGGCTCCATCCTAGTGCCATCAATGGCTATTAGCCGGGATGGGCAGGGATGGTGCCTGTAGCCTGTTTGCCAGAAGCTGGGAATGGGCGGCAGGGGATGGATCACTTGGTGATTCCCTGTCCCGTTCATTCCCTCTGGGGCACCTGGCATTGGCCACTGTCAGTAGACAGGAGACTGGGCTAGATGGACCTTTGCTCTGACCCATTATGGCCATTCCTATGTTATGTTCTTATGTTACCGGGAACCCTGGACTGTGGCCCTGTAGTGCTGGGCGCTGCCCAGACCCCGACTGAGATCAGGGCCCCATCGGGCCGGGCGCTGCACTGACCCTCCCCTGCCCATTGAGCCGTGTGCTGTATGCACAAATGGGGAAACTGAGGCACTGAGGTTCCGTGCCCTGCCCAAGGTCGCACACAGAGTCTGTGGCAGAGCCAGGCAGTGAACTCAGGAGCCCTGAGCCCCAGGCCTGTAGCTTCACCACAGATCATCCCGTTCCTGGGCCACATTTGCAGAAAGGCTCCTGTAGCCTAGCGGGGAGGCGCCGTAGAACCAAAAGCCTCCAGGGCCTGTGCATGGCTGGGCTGAGGGGAGCCGGGGTCTGAGCCCAGACAGCAGGTCCCATCCAGCAGCTGAGTCTGACCATCCAAGGGAGAATGTTCCTGCTAAGCACAGAGGTGCTGCTGGGGCAGTTGCCCCCGGGGCAGGCGCTGCGGGCGAGGGGTACCAGGGTGACCCAGGCCAATGGCTCCCTATCCCCATCAGCCTGGTTCCCCCCTGCCCGGCATCTTGTACTGCCAGTGGTACCCCTGCAGCCTGGGCATCGACACCTCCCGACAGCATTTCCCCCCGCTCTGCCCTGGCCAGCAGCAGGGCGACGGTGGGTGAACCAGGCCCCGTGCGAGGCTGGGCAGGGTCAGAGACACCAGGTTCCCCCATCTCCCTGGGAGTCCAGCCAGAGACCCCCGCCCCGGGAACGGCGGGACGGCCGGGAGGCTGCAGCTTGGCCTGAAAGCAGCGACTGAGGCAGGAACAGCGCCGTGGGGGGAGGGGAGGTTTGTGACCATATGATTCGTGTCAGCAGCTACAGAGTGGGGCCTAGTGGGTCAGAGTGCGGGGGGGGGGGGGGGCCTGGGAGCCAGGACTCCTGGGTTCTGTCCCCAGGTTTGCTGCTGAGTCAGCGTGTGACCATCGAGTCAGCTCCCTTTCCCATCTGTGCACTGGGGACAAAGCTCCCCCCACCCTGGGCTGGGACCCCCAATGCTGACTGTGCACCCAGCACCTCTGGAGGAGGCGGTGCCAAGTGGGCAGAGGCCAGAGCAGCCCCCTGTGAACAGAGCCGGCTGCGTTTGCGATGCCTCCCCGGCCACAACAATCCGCTCCCAGGCTGGGCCCTTCGCCCGCTGCGGGATGTTCAGTAGCGATCCCTGCCCTGGCTGTCAATCATTGGGCTGTCAGTGTCATGGCATCGGGGGGGTGGGAGAGAGTGCCAGGGAAACAGCCCCCTCCCCCCCAGTCCATAGCACCCCACAGGCCCGTTGGCGTTTCCATCCCAGCCATCACGTGCGCCCCAGGACCTTGGCTGTGTCAGCCCTGCCCTGTGTTACCCTGGCACAAGCAGAGTCTGGTCTCTGCACCTGGCCCCCTTCCAGCCGAGCGGTGACCCCGCACAGGGCTGGATTGTGGTGCCGGTGCTAACGGTCTGTGCCTGGGGCCTGGCCCTGTGTTACCCTGGCACAAGCAGAGTCTGGTCTCTGCAACTGGCCCCCTTCCAGCCGGGTGGTGACCCCACACAGGGCCGGATCGCAATGCCGGTGCTGACAGTCTGTGCCTGGGTCCTGGTCCTGTGTTACACTGGCACAAGCAGATTCTGGTCTCTGCACACCTGGCCCCCTTCCAGCCGAGCAGTGACCCCGCACAGGGCCGGATTGCGGTGCCAGTGCTGACTGCCTGTGCCTGGGGCCTGGCCCTGCACTTGGAGCTGGCAGCGAGTAAAGCCGGCAGCGTCTAGCCTGGGCTGGCTGCACAGAGGCACTGAGAACATGACTCCAGCAGTGACACTGCCTGAATATGCAGAGAGCCTGACCCCGTCGCTGGCGGAGGGAGCTGCCCTGAGTGTGACGGACTCAGCGACGCTGCCTGGGTCTGCACAGAGCCTGAATCCATCGCTCCAAGAGGGAGGAGCTGCCTTGAGGGTGACCAATGATGCCTGAGCATGCAGAGAGCCTGAGCCAATTGCTATGGGAAGGGACAGTTGCCCAGAGTGTGATCGATGCAGTGACGCTGCCTGGGTCTGCAGAGAGCCTGAGCCCAATGCTGAGCAGGGGCGGGGGGAGCTGCCCTGAGTGTAACTGGGGTAGGCAGGTGAAGGAAGGATTTTCCCATTTTACAGAGGGGGGCCTGAGGCCCACAGGTTGGGATTGTCAGAGGAGCCCAAGGGGCTTAGGCACCCCCTGCTCACTGAGTTTCTCTCAGCCAGATAAATTCAATGACCGGCCCAGGCAGGAACTGAACCCAGCTCTCCTGAGCCATAACCATACACCTGCCAGCCAGGCCTGCATGCCCCATGGTAGTGCCGCTCAGCTGCTCCCTGTGGGGTGCAGACACAGCAGCCCTGGGCTGGGGCAAAAACTGGGGAGGCCTGTCCCCTGGGAACAGTTGTGGGGGTGAGGGGCTTTGCCTGCGTTTGGAGGTCCCTATCCCACCCTTACTGGGCAGATGCTGCAGCTCCCGTTGGCAGGTCCGAGTGAGCTGCAGGGTAACCTCAGCTCCCCGCTGGCCAATACGCAGGAGAGAGCCAGGAATGTGGCCCAGTGTGTGCGTGTGAGATCCAGGCGTGGGGCTGGGTGGGGCCAGCTGGAAAGTCCCATCTCATGGCAGAGTCAGGGCTCAGCTCAGAGCAGGGAACATCCTTATGGAGTGTGGGGCACCCCACACATCAGCTGTGCCCCTCAGTGCAACAAAAACCTGATGGCAACTCTGGGAGCAATGGGGCAGGAGCTGGGACCACAGAGATTCCCAGCCTGGACGGAGGGGAGATCAGAGAGGCACCAAGCCAGGAGAGAACCCAGGAGTCCTGGCTCCCAGCCCCCCCACCGCTCTAACCATCAGTCCCCACTCCCCTCCCAGAGCTGGGGAGAGAACCCAGGAGTCCTGGTTCCCAGCCCCCCCTACTCTAACCACCAGTCCCCACTCCCCTCTCAGAGCTGGGGAGAGAACCCAGGAGTCCTGGTTCCCAGCCCCCCCCGCTCTAACCACCAGACCCCACTCCCCTCCCAGAGCCGGGAGAGAACCCAGGAGTCCTGGTTCCCAGGCCAGGCTCTCAGAAAGGCTGGCAGGGCTCCGGGTACCCAGCTCCGTGGGTAGTGCCCAAATCCCTAGCGAGGTCTTTGCCCTGCGCACGTCGTGCTGCCCTATGCCCGGTTCCATGGCCGCTCTCTGGCTGCTGGGTGAGTCACGGGAAAGTCCCTCCGTGCCCGGGCTGGAGCTGGCACTGCGCCCGGCTTGCTGCCCGAGGCTCCACCGCCCCCTGCTGGCCACACACACACACACACATCGCCCCTCCAGCCCCCAGTCGGGCCCTCAGCTGGTTTCTGAGAAATCACCCGGGCGTGGGGGGACGGTTAGAGCTGGTCACGAGGGCGGAAGTAGCGTGACCGGGGGGCAAATAGCCCAAGTTTGTAGGGCCTGGCGCACGATTTGGGGCTTTGTCTGACCCTATCACCCCGCCTCCAGCCCGAGGTTTCACATTTGCTGTCTGGTCACCTGCCCCTGTCTGCCAAGGGCCTACATGACCCACAGCGGGGCGATCCTATGGGAGCCGCTGGAAGAGAGACAGAGCGCCCCCCACTGCTCAGTGTGGGCCACGCAGCAATCTCAGGCCCTCAGCCCCACGGCACAGACCCCACCCTGACCCCTAGTGTGTTAACCACCCACAGGGCCCCCGGGCCCCCACCCCACCCACATGTCTGGCTAGAGCCGGCTCTAGCCATTTTGCTGCCCCAAGCATGGCAGCACGCCGCTGGGGGCGCTCTGCCGCTCGCTGGTCCCGTGGCTCTGGTGGACCTCCCACAGGCGTGCCTATGGATGCTCCACCGGAGCCACGGGACCAGCAAACTCTCCGGAGGCACGGCTGCGGGAGGTCCACCGGAGCCTCCTGCCGCCCTCCTGGCGACCGGCAGAGCACCTCCTGCGGCATGCCGCCCCAAGCATGCGCTTGGCGTGCTGGGGTCTGGAGCCAGCCCTGCATCTGGCCCATTCCCTGGGCCATGCACCCTACTTATCCCTGCTGTAAATCCACCCGCCAGCTGTGGGGCCCTGGGGAGGTGAGCACCTGGCTGGACGGGCCTGGTTATTGGGTCTGCAGGGGTGGGGGGTACCAGGGTAGATGGGCCCCTGGCTCTGACCCAGGGCAGCAGGGCAGGTGCGGGGACACAGAGGCAGATGGGCCTCTGGGGCAGACCTGGCACAGCCAGTGCCCTGCCCTGCCGGCAGGGAGCGACAAGGGGGCAGCAGCATCTCAGGGGGTCTATGACGGCGAAGAGGGTTTTCCCGTCAGTCGATGCACCGTGGCTGGGCCTGGGCCTGGTCCTGGGCAGGGCCGGCTCCAAGTTTTTTCCACCCCAAGCAAAATAATTTTCCCATGTCCCCCTGACCCCGCCCCAACTCCGCTCCATCCCTGCCCCATTCCAACCCCTTTCCCAAATCGCCGGCCCTGCCTCCTCCCCCATACGCACTGCATTTCCCCTGCTACCCCTCCCTTTCTCCCAGGGAAGCATGAGAGGGAAGGGGGAGAAGTGGAGAGGGGGTGCACCCTGGGGAGCGGAGGTGAGCTGGGGGTGGCGGTTCTTCAGCCCCTGCAGGGTTACACCCTGCGGCTCTCCCCGTGCCCCCCACTGCCGCAGCTCGCCTCCACTCAGGGCCAGCTCCAGGATTTTTGTGCCCCAAGCGAACAAGAGAGCCGGAGTTCTGCCCCTTGGAAAGTGCTGCCCCAAGCACATGCCTTGAGTGCTGGTGCCTAGAGCCGGCCCTGGTCCCGGGACAGGATCCGGACACGCAGGGGGAGGTCAGAGCTTTTCCTGGCCCCACGTCGGCTGGGGGAAGGGAGGCGCCCGTGGGCGGCAGCACTTGGCATCAAGGGTCAGGCTCAGAGCAGCAGAGCCAGGGTCCGGACCGCTCAGCACCCAGAGTTAACGCGCCGGGAGTGACCGACAGTGACAGCCACGGGCAGGACAGCAGGTTCTCGACATCTTTCCCCTCGCTGGGAGCTCGCCAAGAGCTTGGCTTTCCTTACACCCCAACCAGTGACCGGTACCAGCTGCAGCTGGGAACCCCCCTCTCTGCGGGCTGGGGAGGGTGGGGGCTCCCAGCGCCTGGGGGCTGCTCCAAACCAGCATTGAGATTTACTGTCGCTGTATGGTGTGTCCCATGGTAACGTGCCCCAGTGCTCCCTGAGACTGACCCAGCGAGAGGCCCTGCGGCTGGCTAGACTACCCCCACCCCAGGGCCCCGCCCCCTAACCAGTGCATCCCTGGCAGTGCCCCACCCCTGAGGCCATGCCCCGTGGCCAATAAACGGCAGGCAGCGCCCCACCCCAGCCCTGGGGCCCCACCCACTGGCCAGTGCACCCCAGGCAGCACCCCACCCCTTGGCCCCACCCCCCATCTGCCTTTCCCAGCCCTCAGGGTACTCTTGGGTCAAGATTTCAAACTTTTCTGCACAACCCCAAAGGCTGGAAACGTCCCTTTGACTAATACTGACCAAGAGTCTCCCTCACTCACGTGACTCCAGGAGCTGGGGCTTTACAGAAACACCAACAATAGTGAGACCCACACTAGAGTCACGAGAGAGGGCAGCCCTGGCAGGGGGATGCTGGCACTCGCAGCAGCTGGGCAGAGATGGGCTCACTACGGACAGATGGGGGAACAGAGCTCCCTGCCCCTCGGGTCCTGCCCCTGTCAGGCCATGAGTCCCCCTTTACCCAACAGCGTCACTCCCAGAGCAGCCCAGCAGGGGCAGTCCCAGGGCAGCCGGGCCCTGTGCTGCTCCCAGGGGGCTCTGACCTTCGGGGAGATTGTCCACAGCTTCTAGCCTGGTGCAAGGTAACGAGGCAGCAGCCTTTGCGGACTGAGAGCTGGGTCTCCCCAGGAGCAGGTGCAGCAACGGGACTCAGGGGGCCTCCTCTGACGCGGGGGGGGGGGAGGCCTCACTGCCCATTTGCTCTTTGGCAGGACACCAGAGAGGCCAGTGCAAGGACCAGCTGGTGCCGGTAGGGACAGACATGTAACCCTTCTGCCCCTCTGAGTTGGCAGCAACAAGGGCCGGGTTCAGTATCCAGGGGTTCCGTTTCAGTAACACAATGCATAACCGGCTTGAGTCCCCACCCAGTGACCTGGCACACTCACATACCACACCCCCCTGGGCGCCTCTAGGAGGCAATACTTCCCCTCTCGCAAGCACGGAGTCTGAGTGTAGCAAAATCCTTTTAATAAAGGAGGGAAACAATGTGGCATCATATTGGGGAAACACCACAAACAGGGTTATAACACAAACCATGAGCAAAAGGTCCACCTCCAAGTAAGTTTTGGCAATGTCCTTTTCCCCTCAGGGTCTTAAGTCCAATCACCTCAAAGTCTCTGTCCGTGGTCAGTGCCACCCCAGAGTTCAAAGTTCATCTGCAGAGTTTTACCCCCACCGCCAGCCTGGGTGGAAATGGGAGGGCACACAGGGTGTAAAGGGGAACCTTACATGGGCCAGGGCCAACTGCCCTGCTTCTCCGTGGAGTTCTGCTGCAGCCTTCACCACCAGTCACTCCGCTCCGCTCTGCCAGCCAGCCCGTGAGCAAATCGCACCGCTCCACTCGCTGTTTTGTGGGCTGCTCCAATCGACCTGCAAACTGCTCAGCTCTGCCAGCTGCTTAGCAATAGATCCTCAGGCTCCCCCTAGTTAACACAGCACTCAGGGGTCTCAGCTGAGTAATTTTAGCTGTTTTAGTGATTTCAGCCTGTAGCAGGGGAGCCCCAGGGTTGGTGCACCATTGGCCCAAAGGGAGTTCAGCTCAGCAGCCTCTAGCTAGACTCCTACTGGAATCAGAATTAGCTGCTATTCAACAGTGAAGACAGAAAGCAGTGCAAGTGGTGTGCCAGGCCCTCAAAAGGCACCTGTGCGTGCGTGCGTGCGTGCAAACCAATCCTCCTCCAACCTCCCTCCATTCACTAGGGGGGTTGGAACCCATGTCCCTTGTCTAGCGAGTGCTACTTAGTTGATGGTGAGACCCTCTATCATAAAGCAGTTTCATAGTTCCTCATTCACATAATCAGGGTAATAACACTTTATTCCTCCTGCCCCACTAACAAAGAAATTGGGGATCCCACAGCTGTCAAAGACCATTTTAGGCTGCCGTGGGCTATGCTAGGCAGGGTGGGTGTGCCTCTGCAAACAAGCTCAGCCCCTGAAATTCTTTTCCACACTGGCCATAATTCACCACCAGATGCCAGGTTAGAGCTCAGCCTGGCCCTGCTTATAGACATAAGCAGCCTTTACAGTGTGGGCACTTGGGGACAGATGGTTTCAGGTCTGCCCCTGCTCCCTGCAGACGAGGAGCTGGTGCCCTTGGGACTCCGCACCCCGTCCCCATGGGGCAGAATGGGGGACACACCTGCCAGGATGGGGGAAGGGGAGGAGAGATTCCCATATGGATCCCACCCCTCTGGGATCACACCGCCCCTGAGTAGAGCAGCCACCACCAGTCTCCTGCAGGAGAAGCCGCAGCTCTGTACTGTGCTGTCTAGACGAGAAAGCTGTGCTGGTTTAACCTGAAGTGTGGGATTAAAACAGTTTAGTTAAGAGCACAAACCCATGTGGACGCTCTGGATTCGGTTTAAGAGCAGCCCACTGCATAAGTCAGTAAGGAGTCAAACTAAACTAGGGCACCAGAGTGGGTATGTAACCTTTGGGTGGGCGAGTTTGCTAAATTGCCCTTCTTCAGTGCCCCAAGAAACCCCCCCTAACACCAATATAAAAGCAACTGGAGCCCCAGAGTTCAGTCTCAAAGGATTTTCAGCAAGGATTGCACAGGGTCAACTTCTCCACATTCAAGTCCCAAGAGGAATTAATTTAATTAAGTAACAACAATTTAACATTCATTATAAAGAAACAACAAAAATGATTATAAAGAAATATAAATTATAATTTATTTTTAAAACATAACATGGCTCTTTGATAATTATCTTCACAGTTCATGGAATCATAGATTAGGGTTGGAAGAGACCTCAGGAGGCATCTAGTCCAACCCCCTGCTCAAAGCAGGACCAACCCCAACTAAATCATCCCAGCCAGGGCTTTGTCAAGCCTGACCTTAAAAACCTCTAAGGAAGGAGATTCCACCACTGTCATAACCTTAGTCCCAAATCTGGACCTTAGCGTCCAAAATATGGGGGTTAGCATGAAAACCTCCAAGCTTAGTTACCAGCTTGGACCTGGTACTTGCTGCCACCACCCAAAAAATTAGAGTGTTTTGGGGCACTCTGGTCCCCCTGAAAAACCTTCCCTGGGGACCCCAAGACCCAAATCCCTTGAGTCTCACAACAAAGGGAAATAATCCTTTTTCCCTTCCCCCTCCAGGTGCTCCTGGAGAGATACTCAGACACAAGCTCTGTGAATCCAAACAGAGTGACTTCCCCTCTCTGTTTCCAATCCTGGAAACAAAAGAACTTTCCTATTCCCCCAGAGGGAATGCAAAATCAGGCTAGCTAATTCAACACACACAGATCTCCCCTGATTTCTTCCTCCCACCAATTCCCTGGTGAGTACAGACTCAATTTCCCTGAAGTAAAGAAAAACTCCAACAGGTCTTAAAAGAAAGCTTTATATAAAAAAAGAAAGAAAAAATACAAATGGTCTCTCTCTATTAAGGTGATACAATACAGGGCTAATTGCTTAAAAGAATATTGAATAAACAGCCTTATTCAAAAAGAATACAAATCAAAGCACTCCAGCACTTATATTCATGCAAATACCAAAGAAAAGAAACCATATAACTTACTATCTGATCTCTTTGTCCTTACACTTAGAAATAAAAGATTAGAAAGCAGAACTACTTCTCCAAAGCTCAGAGACAGCAGGCAGCCAGAAAACAAAGACCCTCAGACACACAATTCCCTCCACCCAAAGTTGAAAAAATCTGGTTTCCTGATTGGTTCTCTGGTCAGGTGCTTCAGGTGAAAGAGACATTAACCCTTAGCTATCTGTTTATGACACGCCCCCCAAATTGCAGACAGTGGGGAAGCTCACTGGTGGCGATTTCCTTCTAGAACTTGAAAATAAACAGATTAATACAACACATGCACCTTTACATATACTACTAAGTATATAACTAACAGACTTTTACATTTTAAGAACACTTTTTAACTACTGGATTCTGGGAAACTCTCACGGGAGAGTGCATCAGCTACTTTGTTAGAAGCTCCTGTGATGTGCTGAATTTCAAAATCAAAATCTTGGAGAGCTAAACTCCAACGAAGAAGTTTCTTGTTGTTCCCCTTGGCAGTATGAAGCCACTTTAGTGCAGCATGGTCAGTTTGTAGTTGGAACCGCCGTCCCCAAACATATGGGCGTAGCTTTTCCAGGGCGTACACAATGGCATAGCATTCCTTTTCACTGACTGACCAGTGACTTTCCCCCTCAGACAGTTTCTTGCTGAGAAACACGACAGGATGGAAGTTGTGATCTGTTGCTTCCTGCATGAGCACTGCTCCTATACCACACTCAGATGCATCCGTGGTTACTAGGAATGGCTTGTCAAAGTCCGGGGCCCTCAGCACAGGGTCAGACATGAGCTTTGCCTTAAGCTGGGTAAAGGCTTTTTGACACTCATCAGTCCACTTAACGGCATTTGGCTGGGTCTTTTTGGTTAGGTCGGTTAATGGGGCAGCGATTTGGCTGTAGTGTGGTACAAATCGCCTGTAGTATCCGGCCAAGCCTAAGAAGGATTGGACCTGTTTCTTTGACCTTGGGACAGGCCACTTTTGGATAGCATCCACCTTGGCCTGTAGGGGGTTTATGGTTCCTCGACCCACCTGGTGCCCTAGGTAAGTCACTCTGTTTTGGCCTATTTGACACTTTTTGGCCTTAACAGTTAGTCCTGCCTGCCTGATGCGCTCAAAGACCTTTTCCAGGTGTAGCAGGTGTTCGGGCCAGGAGTCTTAAAAAATGGCCACATCATCGAGGTAGGCAACTGCAAATTCTCCCAGTCCAGCTAGTAGACCGTCTACCAGCCTCTGGAAGGTGGCGGGTACATTTCGAAGGCCGAAAGGAAGGACATTGAATTCATACACCCCCGCATGGGTGACGAATGCTGACCTCTCCTTGGCAGGTTCATCTAGTGGTACTTGCCAGTACCCCTTGGTTAAGTCTATTGTAGAGATGAACTGGGCCACCATGTCATAACCTTAGTCCCAAATCTGGACCTTAGCATCCAAAATATGGGGGTTAGCATGAAAACCTCCAAGCTTAGTTACCAGCTTGGACCTGGTACTTGCTGCCACCACCCAAAAAATTAGAGTGTTTTGGGGCACTCTGGTCCCCCTGAAAAACCTTCCCTGGGGACCCCAAGACCCAAATCCCTTGAGTCTCACAACCAAGGGAAATAATCCTTTTCCCCTTCCCCCCTCCAGGTGCTCCTGGAGAGATACTCAGACACAAGCTCTGTGAATCCAAACAGAGTGACTTCCCCTCTCTGTTTCCAATCCTGGAAACAAAAGAACTTTCCTCTTCCCCCAGAGGGAATGCAAAATCAGGCTAGCAATCCAACACACAGATCTCCCCTTGATTTCTTCCTCCCACCAATTCCCTGGTGAGTACAGACTCAATTTCCCTGAAGTAAAGAAAAACTCCAACAGGTCTTAAAAGAAAGCTTTATATAAAAAAAGAAAGAAAAAATACAAATGGTCTCTCTGTATTAAGGTGATACAATACAGGGCTAATTGCTTAAAAGAATATTGAATAAACAGCCTTATTCAAAAAGAATACAAATCAAAGCACTCCAGCACTTATATTCATGCAAATACCAAAGAAAAGAAACCATAGAACTTACTATCTGATCTCTTTGTCCTTACACTTAGAAACAGAAGATTAGAAAATAGAAACTACTTCTCCAAAGCTCAGAGAAAGCAGGCAGGCAGAAAACAAAGACTCAGACACAAACTTCCCTCCACCCAAAGTTGAAAAAATCCGGTTTCCTGATTGGTTCTCTGGTCAGGTGCTTCAGGTGAAAGCGACATTAACTCTTAGCTATCTGTTTATGACAACCACCTCCCTAGGGAACCCATTCCAGTGCTTCCCCACCCCTCCCAGTTATATATATAAAGAAAACAAATTCACTTGAGTCAGTCCCCACAGAGACAGTGAGAAGAAACTCAGTTCCCAAAAGCTTAGGATGAGTTCTCCCGAGTCTCAGTTTGTCATCTCCAAATCCAGTCAGTTTGCCGAGTCAAAAGCAACATCTTCCCTCCACTGGCTTGTAGGATTCTCCAGCTGAAATTCAGGCAGACTCTTCCACGGCTGAAATCACAGGTAGCCAGGCAGCTAATGGATTAACCCACCACTCAGTTACGTGTATAGATTAAAAAAAAAAAACCGTTACAAGAAAATACAAGAACAGAGACTAGAAAAATAGAAATAACTCTTTCCCCATGACTGCATTTAAGGAAAAGTTGTTGACTCGCAGTAGTTGAGACAATTTAATTGGAACAGTTAATCAAATCAAACAACATTCAAAGCGTACAACTGAAATAGAAGACATTTTTCCTTGCTATACTTAACATTGCCCAGACTTCCCTGTTGGAGGGTTAACAATATCACTGACCTGCTGCAAAATGCTTCCATTAGGGCAAACAGCACTAGACAGCACAACGCTAACAATTCATTCCAGCCAATCTCTATTATTTTTCTATACAAACAAGATCCTTGTAGATTTAAGTTTTACTTTTTTCAAACCCACGATAGTAGAAATCGAACAATAAGCAACCCCCAAAATCCCAGCCAGTCTGCAGCCAAGGAAAGTTCAATTCTCTCACAGGCGGGTGTTTAGCTCGGGTACAATCAAGGCAAAGGCTTTAAGCAGGTTGTGGAAGGTGCTGATGAGCTGTTCCATTCCCAGGAGCCTGATCTGCTCCGGTCTCTCCCCTCGTGTCTGGGATCCCCCCAGCCAGCTGCACAGGGGCCAAGGGCTCCATTACGCTGCAGAAATGAGACAGACAGTCAGCGCCGGGGTCAGGGTGAGCAGACCCAGCAGTGCCAGCTACGGTACTGGGCTCCCCTGGCGCTCGGGGTAAAGCTCTGACTGGGCGCTACACCTCACGCTGAGGGGGAGGAGACCATAAAGCCGATCACCGTCCCACTGAGCTACAGCGATCACTGCTCCTGGCGCCCAGCACAGCAGCTGTGACGCATCCTGACCCCTTCCCCTATAGCCAGGGACACCCCGACCCCTCCCAGAGTCCTGCTCCTGGAACCCCTCCCTGCAGAGGGGAGATGCAGATCCACCCCCGCACTCAGCACCCTCACTGCAGAGAGATATGGGGCAGGGCTCCCTGGGGCCGGCTGGTCAGAGGGGCACGGCCTGGGTGACTCTTGGGAAGGGGTCTCGCCCCACTGAATCCCTCTGGCTGGTCTCCCCCTCACTTACCCTTGACACAGGTGTCCGATCCCTGGTTGCTTCCTGGGAGGGAGAAGGAGAAGGGGGGTGTTAGCATCTCCGGCGCTGACCCCCCGCCTGGCCCCTCGTGTCAGCGTTTACCCTGCTGCAGGGTGGGGGTGACGCTGCCCCAGCCGAGCGGCTGCACTTTGCCTGACGCGAGGGACGGTGCAGGGCAGGCCAGCGGGATCAGGACTGATCACTGCTCCTCGTGGCTCAGATCCCTGTCCTGCCCCCCGCGTCCCACTGGGGACTTGGACCTACAGGGGTGGGGCTCTCAGAAGCGCCTTAGTGATTCAGGAACCCAAACCCCATTGAAATCAGTGGGGCTGAAGCTCCTACATCCCTCGCACCCCCCCGCAGTGCAGGGACACTTCCCACTGGTACCAAACCCCACTCCCAGCTGCAGCATGAGGGGACGGGGTTAGAGCCAGGGCAGACACTGCCAGGACGAAATGCTGCTCCGAGGGGTCAGACGCACCCCAACCCCATGGGAAACACACACGGCTGCTCTGGCACAAGGTGTGTGCGGCCCCACCAACCTCACGTGCCACAGACTAGGGCTGGGAATTTCAATGCAGCTGAGGGGAGCTGGGTGCTGACACTCCCCTAGGTTCCTTTAAACGCAGCCTAATCAGGGCTTGTCTACGTGGGGAAATGGACCAGCGCAGCTGTGGCTGAGTAATTCAGCCCTGCCAGTCAATCTCCCCATGCAGCCAACCCCTCCCCCCCCCCGTTTCACCGAAACAGCAGGGACCCCCCAACCCACAGAGGGACCCTGGGGTGTGTTAACACGTCCTGTGCCTCCCCTAGTAGCCTCAGCGAGAGCAGCACGTCCCCTGGGCTAGCGTCACCCTCCCGTCACCTACCTGAGCTGGCAGAGCCTCCGTGAGCTGTAGGGGAGAAGGAAGCCGGATCAGTGTCTCGGGAACACAGGGTCCCCGTTCTCCCCGCCCCACACTCGTTATACGCGCACACACTCCAGTGACTCTGAGCCAGGTGTTACTGTTCTGTCGTTGGGCCCAGACACCCCAGTGACACTAGGACTACGTCTACACTACCTGCTGGATCGGTCGGTAGCGATCGATCTATCGGGATCGGTTTATTGCTTGTAGTGTAGACGTGATAAATTGATCCCTGATCACTCTCCCGTCGACTGCTAAACTCCAGTTCCGTAAGCGCCGGAAGCAAAATCAACGGGGGAGCCACGGCCGTCAATCCCGCACAGCTAGGACGCGAAGTGATTTTAAGTCTATCTAAGGTATGTCAACTTCAGCTATGCTATTCTCATAGCTGAAGTTGACATATCTTAAATCGATCCCTTCCCCTCCAGTGTAGACCAGGCCTTACCCAGGGGTGTTGGTGTTTTGCCGTTGTGCCCAGACACCATGGTGATGGGCAACCTACACAGAGCACCCAGGCCCGGCCAGGACATTAGTGTCACTGCCCAGTCCCATTGCTGCAGCTCCCCAGGCTCCAAGAGGCTGTGGGGGGCTAGGGGAGGTCTCCTGGGACTGGCCCCAGGCTGCCATGTACCAGGTCACCCAGCGACAGGGACAGGGGGGGAGGGCTCAGCACTTACGTGCAGCCGCTGTGTAGTCGCCGTTCCTCTTCCCTGCAGAGACAAGGCAGATCGCAGTGAGTGCGGCTGCTCCCGGGGCAGGAACCGGCTCTGATCTGTGCCCATGGCCCAGAACCCAGGGGCCCGGCCCATCCCCAGGGCAGGTAGACAGGCTCTGTATGAACCATTTTCCTCCCTGGGTTTCAGGCTGGTGGCTCTGGCCCAGCCAGGGCCACACAGAGTTTTGGGGACCTGAGGCAGAGTCGGAGGCCCCCCCCAAAACACAAGGGGAGACCCAGATGATGAGGGGCAGAGAGTGACCTTGCCCCACACTCATCCTGCCTCGGGGGCTCCTGTCCTGAGGGTCTGAGCCTAGCTCCCCACTCTGGGCTCTGCGACCTGGCGCACGGGGTCACAGCACAGACTCAGGTGTGACGCTGCAACCCATGTGCCAGGTCAGCACCACTCAACTTCTGCAGCTGGGGGCCCAGAGCAAACTGCCCCTTTGTTCCCCACCGGGCAGCCCTGGGCCCAGCAGCAGAGCGGGGCAGCCACACAGCACTGCCGCCGGGGGCTGTAGGGGTGGATGCAGGGGCCCAGCCAGGCCAGAGCAGGTCAGCAATCCCAGCCTAGGCTCTAGGGTGATGGGCACGTCATCACAGCCTGGCACAGATGGCGCGTCGGTGCCCCACCCGGCTCTTAACTGAGGAAGACAACGGCTCCAGCGACGGCAACGACCAGCCCGAGAACCCCGATGACGACACCCACGATCAGCATCACGTTGGACTTGGGCACTGAAATGGGAATGGGCCAGTGAGCAGCGGAACCCCAAACCCTCTTCCCCTGTTACATGGTCAGTCCCCCTGCCCCCCATTGGTGCTCCATAACCCCCCCCCCACTGGTGTCCTGTGACTCCCCCTGAAATCCCCTCCCCCCATCCCAGGGGTCAGTCACCCCACCCATAAGTGCCCCCATAATCCCCGCCAAAACTCCTTCTGCCCATCCCAGGACCACACACCCCTTACCCCAGGGCACTCTCAGATCTGCAGTCAGGCTGGGGTGCTCCACGCAGCAGGTATAATTGGTCTCACTGCTGGGGTCGATCTCGATGGTGGCCCGGGTCTGGTAGGTCCCGTCCCCGCTGGGAACCACATCCTCACGGTTTGTCTCCTGTGGCACGGCCACCCCCTTCTTCAGCCACACGACAGCCACGCTCTATGGGTAGAAGCCGTGGACTCGGCAGGAGAGGGTGGTGAGCCCGTCCTGGCTTGGCCGGTCGCTCACCTGCACCCGCGGTGGCTGTGGGGGGAAGGAGAGATGGAGTTAGAGGGAACGCCCTGAGCTGGAGCATGAACTGCCGCAGCAACAGAAGGGGCTGGAACCCCTATGAGAGGCGCCGACTCAGCCCCCTGCACTGGGAAACCTGGCAGCTGAGTCCCCCCACAACACACACCTCTCAGCTCAGTGACCACACACTGCTCTCCCTTCCAGCCAGAGCTGGCAGAGCCCTGGCCCTGACCGCAAGGGACAGCACTGCCCCGTCCCTGGTGTGATGCAGTAGGGACTGTCTGTGTGGGGGATGGGAGAGCAGGGGAGGACTTTAGGGGATGGACAGGACCTAAGCCTGTAACTTGAGCTAGGCAGGGGGGAGGGGGTCAGCACCTTTCCCCGAGAAGGGGACAAAGGAAGGGAGTGGCAGGAGGGAAGCAGTTTGAGTTTGGGCTTGGGGCTGTGTGGGCAGAATTCAGGGGATCCTAGCGAGGATCCAAGCACCCTGAAAGCCCAGAAGGACTCGGTGGAGGGGTCCTGACTGTGCCTGCAAGCTCTGCTGTAACCTGTGTTCCTGTTGTCCAATAAACCTTCTGTTTTACTGGCTGGCTGAGAGTCACTGTGGGTCTCAGGAAGAGGGGTGCAGGGCCGGACTCCCCCACACTCCGTGACAACTGGTGGCAGGGGTGGGATATACTGCACCCCGTGGACGGCGCTTCCTGACTGGGGAGCAGTAAAACGAAGGGGTGATTAACCCCTGGGAGTGTGTGCCCAGTGAGAAGGACTTTGCAGTAACAGGGTCCCCCGGGGGATTGCAGCGAGCGGTCCCAGGGGCGGAGGAGTCTGCAGCTTGACCCTGGCAGAGAGGTGGTGACCTCAAGAAGGGCTGGTGCACTAGGGGTCCCCCTGGAAACCGTGGGGAGCGGCGAGCACCCCGACCTGTGAGTGGCCAGCAGGAAGATGTATGCCAAGCGGCGCAAGTGCGACCTGATGGAGCTGTGCAAGCAGAGGGGGCTGCGCCCAGGGAGACGCACCAAGGACCAGCTGATTGCCCAGCTGGAGCAGGGAGACCGCATGAATGAATGGAGCCCTGTCTCTGAGGGAAGCAGCCGGGCAGATGCAGCACAGGCACCAGTGTCTGTCCCCGCTGGGAGTGGTCAGCCGGCAGACGAGGGCTTCCCAAGACCCCCCCTTCCTAGGCCTAGGGGAAGGGCGGGGAGGAGCCCAGTGTATACCGAGGGCACCGTGACCCCCCCGGCCAGCAGGGGATCCTCCCAGCGAAGCTCACCCCCCAGCAGGGGATCCTCCCAGCAACGCTCGGCATCCGTGGAGCGGAGGCGGCTGGAATATGAAAGGGAGCTGAGACGGGAAGAGCTCGAGTTAAAGAGGCGAGAGCTGGAGGAGAAGGCGAAACAGCGTAAACATGAGGAGAACCAGCGCCAGCGTGAGCGGGAGGAGAAGGAGAAACAGCGTAAACATGAGCTGGACCTGGCCCAGCTGAGGAGCAGTGGGGCCCTGGCTGCGGTGAGTGAGGGGGGGCCCAAGCCTACAAAGAGCTTTGATAAGCACTTGCTGCCCCGGCGTAAGGAGGGGGAGGACATAGATACCTTCCTGACGGCCTTTGAGAATGCCTGCGAGCTGCACAGGGTTGACCCTGCAGACAGGATCGCAGTTCTCACCCCCTTACTGGACTCCACAGCCGTGGAGGTGTACAGCCGACTGAAAGGGGCGGAGGCAGGGGACTACGAACTGTTCAAACAGGCCCTGCTCCGCGAGTTTGGGCTGACTCCTGAGATGTACCGGAAAAAGTTCAAGAGCCAGCGTAAAACCCGTGAGGTCACATACCTACAACTGGTCAACCGGGTGCAGGGGTATGCCCGCAAGTGGACAGCTGGGGCCCAAACTAAAGAGGACCTGCTTGACCTATTCATACTGGAGCACCTGTACGAGCAGTGCCCGTCCGACCTGAGGCTGTGGTTGATGGACCAGAAGCCGGAGAACCCGCAGCACACAGGCCAGCTGGCCGACCAATTTGTGGACAGTCGGGCAGGGGATGGCAGGAAGGAGTCTCGAAGGAGCAAGCCTGCCTCAACGCAGAGAGAGAGTCACCATGGGACCTCCCAGCGGGGGCCTATGGGGAACCCCCCCAAAAGGGGAACATCCAGCGGCAGGTCCCTCTGACCCACTCAAGGGGACCCACAAGACATGGGCTGCTATCGCTGTGGCCAGCGAGGTCACATACGGGCCCAGTGCCCCAAGCTCAGGGACAGACCAAGCAGACCCAACCCGCAGAGGGTGGACTGGATAAAAACCCAATCGGAGGGGGGGCTACATTCCCAGGAAAGAGGGGCTGGCAACATATCACCTGTGAAGGAGGGAGGAGGTCCCCAGGTCAGCTCCTCTGGGAGGCTGGATGCTCCAGGCTCTGGGTTTTTGGTTTACCGGGTGGGCACAGGGCTGCCCCTCCGGAAAGAGTGCCTTGTTTCCCTGGAGGTAGATGGGAGGAAGGTCACTGGGTACTGGGACACGGGCACAGAGGTGACGCTGGCCCGGTCCGAGGTGGTGGCCTCAGATCGGATCGTGCCTGACCCTGATGGGCGTGGGCGGGACCCCATTCAAGATGCCCGTGGTGAGGGTACACCTGAAGTGGGGGGCCAAGGAGGGCCCCAAGGACGAGGGGGTACACCCACATTTGCCCACGGATGTGTTAATGGGGGATGACCTCGAGGACTGGCCAAGTAACGCCCGGGATGCCCTGGTCGTGACCCGTAGTCAGAGTTGGCACAGGGCACTGCGCCCCAACAATGGAGAAGGTACTCGACCCGAGGCTCAGGACCCTAACCTGGACGGGAGGGAACGCCTAGGGACACGGCTCAGAGAGGCTGTGGCCTCAGACCCGGCCAGCGAGAGAGAGCCGGTCCCCATCCCTGTCCCAGCTGCTGAGTTCCAGGCCGAGTTGCAGAAAGATCCCTCCTTGCGGAAGCACCGGGACCGGGCTGACCTTAGTGCGGTACAGACCATGAGGAGAGGTTGCAAGGAGAGGTTCCTGTGGGAGAAGGGGTTCCTGTACCGAGAATGGGCTCCCCCAGGGGAAGTAGAGTCATGGGGGATCAGGAGGCAGCTGGTGGTTCCCCAGAAGTTTCGTCACAAGCTGCTGTACCTGGCCCATTACATCCCTCTCGCAGGGCACCAGGGAATCCGGCGCACCAGGCAGAGGCTGCTACAGAACTTTTACTGGCCTGGGGTCTTTACCCATGTCCGACAGTACTGCCAATCCTGTGACCCCTGCCAGAGGGTGGGGAAGGCCCGGGACAAGGGGAAAGCGGCTTTGAGGCCTTTACCCATCATAGAAGAACCTTTCCAGAAGGTGGCCATGGACACAGTGGGACCCCTCAGCAAGGCGACCCGGTCGGGGAAAAAATACATCCTGGTGGTGGTAGATTTCGCCATTCGCTACCCCGAGGCGGTGGCCTTGTCCTCTATTGAAGCAGACACAGTGGCAGATGCGCTGCTGACAATTTTCAGCCGGGTGGGGTGTCACGGAGTGTGGGGGAGTCCGGCCCTGCACCCCTCTTCCTGGGACCCCCAGTGACTCTTAGCCAGCCAGCAAAACAGAAGGTTTATTGGACAACAGGAACACAGGTTACAGCAGGGCTTGCAGGCACAGTCAGGACCCCTCCACCGAGTCCTTCTGGGCTTTCAGGGTGCTTGGATCCTAGCTAGGATCCCCTGAATTCCGCCCACACAGCCCCAAGCCCAAACTCAAACTGCTTCCCTCCTGCCACTCCCTTCCTTTGTCCCCTTCCCGGGCAAAGGTGTTGACTTTTCCCCTCCCTTACCTAGCTCAGGTTACAGGCCCTGGCATCGTCCATCCCCTAAAGTCCTCCCCTGATCTCCCACTCCCCACACAGACAGTCCCTACTGCATCACATCTCTCTCCCCTTCAAGACTGAACTGAGCGGGGTCACTCTGCCCAGTGACCTGGGGAAGTTCAGGGCCCCCTCTCCGGGACAACGCGTCCGCTGTCAGATTGGCACTTCCCTTCACATGGACCACGTCCATGTCATAGTCCTGCAGGAGCAGGCTCCACCACAGGAGCTTGGCGTTGGCTCCTTTCATCTGGTGCAGCCAGGTCAGGGGAGAGTGGTCGGTGTACACGGTGAAGTGTCGCCCAAAGAGATATGGCTCCAGTTTCTTAAGGGCCCACACCATGGCCAGGCATTCCTTCTCGATGGCCGCGTAGCTTTGTTCCTGGGGTAGCAGCTTCTTACTCAGGTACACGATGGGGTGTCTCTCCCCCTTTTCATCCTCCTGCATTAACACTGCCCCCAGTCCCGTGTCTGAGGCATCAGTGAACACCATAAAGGATTTGTCAAAATCTGGGTTTTCCAGAACTGGGCCACTAACCAGAGCCTCCTTCAGCGCCCGGAAAGCCTCCTGGCACCGCTCAGTCCAGATCACCTTGTCTGGCTTCCCCTTTTTGCACAGTTCAGTGATGGGGCCGGCTATGGCACTAAAGTGGGGCACGAACCTTCGATAGTACCCCGCCATCCCAATAAAGGCCTGGACCTGCTTTTTGGTTTGGGGAGCAGGCCAGTCTCTGATCACCTCCACCTTGGTTGGTTCCGGCTTCAGGCAGCCGCTCCCCACCCGATGGCCCAGGTAAGATACTTCAGCCATCCCCACCTTGCACTTCTCAGCCTTTACTGTTAACCCAGCCTTTCGGAGTCGGTCCAGGACTTGTTTAACCTGGGACATGTGGTCCTCCCAGGTCTGGCTGAAGACGCAGATGTCGTCAATATACGCCACGGCAAAACTCTCCATCCCCCTCAGTAGCTGATCCACCAGGTGCTGGAAGGTGGCCGGCGCTCCCTTGAGGCCGAAGGGCAGGGTCAGAAACTCATAGAGCCCCAGAGGGGTGATAAAGGCCGATTTCAGCCTGGCATCTGCGTCCAGCGGCACCTGCCAGTAGCCTTTGGTAAGATCAATAGTGGTGAGGTACCGAGCACCTCCCAGCTTGTCTAGGAGCTCGTCAGGCCTGGGCATGGGGTAGGCATCAGATACGGTGATGGCATTGAGCTTTCGATAGTCCACACAGAACCGGATTGACCCATCCTTCTTGGGGACTAGCACCACTGGTGAGGCCCAAGGGCTGGAAGACGGCTGGATCACCCCCAAAGCCAGCATGTCCCTGACCTCTCTTTCAAGATCCTGGGCAGTTTTACCAGTGACCCGAAAAGGGGAGCATCTTATAGGGGGATGTGACCTGGTCTCCACTCCGTGGACAGTCAAATTAGTGTGTCCAGGCTGGTTGGAAAACAGCTGTCGGTATAGATGCAGCACCCCTCTGATCTCAGCGTGCTGGCCCGGGGTCAGTTGATCAGAGAGGGGAATCGCCTCCCGGGGGGAACCAGCTTTTGTCCCAGGGAACAGATCTACTAAGGGGTCATCTCCCTGCCCCTCCCAATGTCCACACACGGCCAACACCACATTCCCCCTCTCATAGTATGGTTTCATCATGTTCACATGGTACACCCGACGGTGATGTGCCCGGTTTGACAGCTCCACCACATAGTTTACCTCATTCAGTTGCTTGATAACCTTGAAGGGCCCTTCCCAGGCGGCCTGGAGTTTGTTTCTCCTCACGGGGATAAGAACCATCACCTGATCACCGGTGGCGAAGGCACGGGCCCATGCCGTGCGGTCATACCAGACCTTCTGCCTCCTCTGGGCTCGGGCCAGATTCTCCCTGGCCAGGCCCATGAGCTCGGCCAGTCTTTCCCGGAAGGTCAGGACATACTCCACCACTGACTCTCCCTCGGGAGTGGCCTTCCCCTCCCATTCATCCCTCATTAGGTCTAGGGGCCTGTCATAACCTTAGTCCCAGATTTGGAAATTAGCGTCCAAAATATGGGGGTTAGCATGAAAACCTCCAAGCTTATTTACCAGCTTGGACGTGGTACCTGCTGCCACCACCCAAAAAATTAGAGTGTTTTGGGGCACTCTGGTCCCCCTGAAAAACCTTCCCTGGGGACCCCAAGACCCAAATCCCTTGAGTCTCACAACCAAGGGAAATAATCCTTTTTCCCTTCCCCCCTCCAGGTGCTCCTGGAGAGATACTCAGACACAAGCTCTGTGAATCCAAACAGAGTGACTCCCCCTCTCCGTTCCCAATCCTGGAAACCAAAAGCACTTTCCTATTCCCCCAGAGGGAATGCAAAATCAGGCTAGCAATCCAACACACAGATCTCCCCTTGATTTCTTCCTCCCACCAATTCCCTGGTGAGTACAGACTCAATTTCCCTGAAGTAAAGAAAAACTCCAACAGGTCTTAAAAGAAAGCTTTATATAAAAAGAAAGAAAAATACATACAAATGGTCTCTCTGTATTAAGGTGACAAAATACAGGGTCAATTGCTTAAAAGAAATATGAATAAACAGCCTTATTCAAAAAGAATACAAATCAAAGCACTCCAGCAGTTATATTCATGCAAATACCAAAGAAAAGAAACCATATAACTTACTATCTGATCTCTTTGTCCTTACACTTAGAAACAGAAGATTAGAAAATAGAAACTACTTCTCCAAAGCTCAGAGAAAGCAGGCAGCCAGAAAACAAAGACCTCAGACACAAACTTCCCTCCACCCAAAGTTGAAAAAATCCGGTTTCCTGATTGGTCCTCTGGTCAGGTGCTTCAGGTGAAAGAGACATTAACCCTTAGCTATCTGTTTATGACATGCCCCCCAAATTGCAGACAGTGGGGAAGCTCACTGGTGGCGATTTCCTTCTAGAACTTGAAAATAAACAGATTAATACAACACATGCACCTTTACATATACTACTAAGTATATAACTAACAGACTTTTACATTTTAAGAACACTTTTTAACTACTGGATTCTGGGAAACTCTCACGGGAGAGTGCATCAGCTACTTTGTTAGAAGCTCCTGTGATGTGTTGAATTTCAAAATCAAAATCTTGGAGAGCTAAACTCCAACGAAGAAGTTTCTTGTTGTTCCCCTTGGCAGTATGAAGCCACTTTAGTGCAGCATGGTCAGTTTGTAGTTGGAACCGCCGTCCCCAAACATATGGGCGTAGCTTTTCCAGGGCGTACACAATGGCATAGCATTCCTTTTCACTGACTGACCAGTGACTTTCCCCCTCAGACAGTTTCTTGCTGAGAAACACGACAGGATGGAAGTTGTGATTTGTTGCTTCCTGCATGAGCACTGCTCCTATACCACGCTCAGATGCATCCGTGGTTACTAGGAATGGCTTGTCAAAGTCCGGGGCCCTGAGCACAGGGTCAGACACGAGCATCGCCTTAAGCTGGGTAAAGGCCTTTTGACACTCATCAGTCCACTTAACTGCATTTGGCTGGTCTTTTTGGTCAGGTCGGTTAGTGGGGCAGCGATTTGGCTGTAGTGTGGTACAAATCGCCTGTAGTATCCGGCCAAGCCTAAGAAGGATTGGACCTGCTTTTTGGACCGTGGGACAGGCCACTTTTGGATAGCATCCACCTTGGCCTGTAGGGGGTTTATGGTTCCTCGACCCACCTGGTGCCCCAGGTAAGTCACTCTGTTTTGGCCTATTTGACACTTTTTGGCCTTAACAGTTAGTCCAGCCTGCCTGATGCGCTCAAAGACATTTTCCAGGTGTAGTAGGTGTTCGGGCCAGGAGTCTGAAAAAATGGCCACATCATCGAGGTAGGCAACTGCAAATTCTCCCAGTCCAGCTAGTAGACCATCTACCAGCCTCTGGAAGGTGGCGGGTGCATTTCGAAGGCCGAAAGGAAGGACATTGAATTCATACACCCCCGCATGGGTGACGAATGCTGACCTCTCCTTGGCAGGTTCATCTAGCGGTACTTGCCAGTACCCCTTGGTTAAGTCTATTGTAGAGATGAACTGGGCACGTCCCAACTTCTCCAATAGCTCATCGGTGCGTGGCATTGGATAGTTGTCCGGACGAGTTACCGCATTTAGCTTACGGTAGTCCACGCAAAAGCGTATTTCCCCATCTGGTTTGGGTACCAGAACCACTGGAGATGCCCATGCACTGGTAGATGGGCGGATTATACCCATCTGTAGCATGTTCTGGATCTCCCGTTCTATAGCAGCTTGGGCATGAGGAGATACCCGGTAGGGTGGGGTTCTGATTGGGTGAGCATTACCTGTATCAATGGAGTGGTATGCCCGTTCAGTCCATCCTGGGGTGGCGGAGAACAATGGGGCGAAGCTAGTGCATAGCTCCTTGATTTGTCGCCGCTGCAGACGTTCCAGGGTGGTTGAGAGGTTCACCTCTTCCACGCCACCGTCTTTTTTCCCGTCGTAGTAGACACCGTCAGGCCACTCAGCATCATCTCCCTGGACTGTAAACTGACAAACCTGTAAGTCTCTGGAATAGAAAGGCTTGAGAGAATTAACATGGTACACTTTAGGCTTTAGTGAGGAATTGGGAAATGCTATGAGGTAGTTTACAGCTCCCAGGCGCTCTTGGACCGTGAATGGCCCTTCCCATGATGCTTCCATCTTATGGGCCTGTTGCGCCTTCAAGACCATAACCTGGTCTCCTACCGTGAAGGAACGTTCTCTGGCATGTCTGTCATACCAGGCCTTTTGCTCTTCCTGAGCCTCCTTCAGGTTCTCTCTAGCAAGGGCTAAAGAGTGTCGGAGGGTGCTTTGTAGGTTGCTTACAAAGTCCAGAATGTTAGTTCCTGGAGAAGGTGTAAACCCCTCCCATTGCTGCTTCACCAACTGTAATGGCCCCTTAACCTCGTGACCATACACAAGTTCAAATGGTGAAAACCCTAAACTGGGATGTGGTACAGCCCTGTAGGCAAACAGCAACTGCTGCAACACTAGGTCCCAATTATTGGAGAATTCATTGATGAATTTTCGTATCATGGCCCCCAAAGTTCCATTGAACCTTTCCACCAGGCCATTGGTTTGATGGTGGTACGGGGTGGCAACCAAGTGATTCACCCCATGAGTTTCCCACAGTTTTTCCATGGTCCCTGCCAGGAAATTAGACCCTGAATCTGTAAGGATGTCAGAGGGCCAACCTACCCTGGCAAAGATGTCTGTTAGGGCCAGGCACACAGTGTTAGCCCTGGTGTTGCCTAGAGCTACTGCTTCTGGCCATCGGGTAGCAAAGTCCACTAAAGTCAGTACGTACTGCTTCCCTCTGGGTGTCTTTTTTGGGAAAGGACCCAGAATATCCACAGCTACTCGCTGAAATGGGACCTCAATTATGGGGAGTGGCTGGAGAGGGGCTTTGACCTGGTCTTGAGGCTTTCCCAGTCTTTGGCATACCTCACAAGACCGGACATACTTGGCAACATCCTTGCCCATCCCCTCCCAGTGGAAGGACTTCCCCAACCGGTCCTTGGTTCTGTTCACCCCAGCATGGCCACTGGGATGATCATGGGCTAAGCTTAAGAGCTTCCCCCGGTACTTAGTTGGAACCACCAACTGTTTTTGCGGCTGCCATTCTTCCCGGTGTCCACCAGAAAGAATTTCCTTGTATAAAAGTCCTTGGTCTATAACAAACCGGGATCGATTAGAAGAGCTGAGAGGCGGTGGGGCGCTCCGTGCCGCCGCCCAAGCTTTCTGAAGGCTGTCATCTGCTTCCTGCTCAGTCTGGAACTGTTCCCTTGAGGCTGGGGTCACCAGTTCTTCCTCAGACTGTGGACTTGGGCTTGGTCCCTCTGAAAGCGATGTAGGTGATGGGGTTGTTTCCGTTGCTGGTGAACCGCTCTCCGCTGGTGCACCTGAGGGTATTTCAGGCTCTGGCTGAGCCTTTTGGGTATGGCTGTCTGTTGTTTCTGCCAGTTGTGGCTCGCTGACGCCCACTGGCGTTGAGTTTGAAGATGTGGTTGCACTTGCTGGTGCTGGTTGCTGTTCCAGTTCCGGGCCTGGGACTGGAGATGCTGTGGCTGTTTCAGTGGTAGGCATGGAATCCGGGTCCACTACCTCTGTCTGGGTCTCTGGTAACACAGACGGGGCGTCTGTGGACGGCTCAGGAACAGGAATGGGTCCAGAAGCTTGCCTGGTTTGGCTACGTGTAACCATTCCCACTCTCTTGGCCCGCCTCACCTGGTTGGCCAAGTCTTCCCCCAGTAGCATGGGGATAGGATAATTGTCATAGACTGCAAAAGTCCACATTCCTGACCAGCCTTTGTACTGGACAGGCAGTTGAGCTGTAGGCAAGTCTACAGCTTGTGACATGAAGGGGTAAATTGTAGCTTTGGCCTTTGGGTTGATGAATTTGGGGTCGACGAAGGATTGGTGGATAGCTGACACTTGTGCCCCCGTGTCTCTCCACGCAGTAACCTTCTTTCCGCCCACTCTCAAATTTTCCCTTCACTCCAAGGGTATTTGAGAGGCATCCGGGCCTGGGGATCTTTGGGGTGATGGAGGTGTAATGAATTGCACTCGCATGGTGTTCTTTGGACAGTTGGCCTTGATATGTCCCAGTTCATTACACTTAAAGCATCTTCCATCTGATGGGTCACTGGGCCGAGGTGAGTTACTGGAGACTGGTGAGGTGGAAGGGTAGGGTGTCTGTGGCTTTACTTGGGTGGTATGTGGGGTCTTTGGCTGTCCTCGGTTGTAGGGTTTATGGTCTGTGTGCCCCCTGGGGTAATCGTTCCCCTTGACAGTAGCTTTCTTGCTTTCTGCCAGTTCCATCCATTTGGCTCCAATCTCCCCCGCCTCAGCGAGATCTTTGGGTTTTCCATCTTGTATGTACTGTGTGATGTCTTCAGGAACACCATCCAAGAACTGCTCCATTTGTATGAGGAGGTGCAGTTCTTCCAAGGTTTGAACGTTGTTTCCTGTTATCCAGGCCTCATAGTTTTTTGCAATGTAGTAGGCGTGTTTGGGAAATGACACCTCTGGTTTCCACTTTTGGGTTCTGAAGCGCCGACGCGCATGATCTGGGGTTATCCCCATTCTGTATCTGGCCTTGGTTTGAAAAAGTTTATAGTCATTCATTTGCCGCTTAGGCATTTCAGCTGCCACCTCTGCTAAAGGTCCACTGAGCTGTGACCTCAATTCTACCATGTACTGGTCTTCGGGGATGCTGTACCCAAGACAGGCTCTTTCAAAATTTTCCAAGAAGGCCTCGGTGTCATCACCTGCCTTGTAGGTGGGAAATTTCCTGTGCTGTGGAGCAATAATTGGCGCCGGGTTGTTAGGGTTGGCTGGAGTATGTTGCTTAGCCTTTTCTAATTCCATGGCCTCACCCGCCTTTTATACAACAGTTCGAAAGGTGAAAACCCGGCAGATTCCTGGGGTACCTCCCTGTACGCAAACAGCAGGTGAGGTAAGTACTTGTCCCAATCTTGCGGGTGCAGTATCTCCCACCGCTGCCACCAGTTGTCACGGAGTGTGGGGGAGTCCGGCCCTGCACCCCTCTTCCTGGGACCCGCAGTGACTCTCGGCCAGCCAGTAAAACAGAAGGTTTATTGGACAACAGTAACACAGGTTACAGCAGAGCTTGCAGGCACAGTCAGGACCCCTCCACCGAGTCCTTCTGGGCTTTCAGGGTGCTTGGATCTTAGCTAGGATACCCTGAATTCCGCCCACACAGCCCCCAGCCCAAACTCAAACTGCTTCCCTCCTGCCACTACCTTCCTTTGTCCCCTTCCCGGGCAAAGGTGTTGACCTTTCCCCTCCCTTACCTAGCTCAGGTTACAGGCCCTGGCATCGTCCATCCCCTAAAGTCCTCCCCTGCTCTCCCACTCCCCACACAGACAGTCCCTACTGCATCACATGGGGTTCCCCAAGGAAGTCTTAACGGACCAGGGGTCCAACTTCATGTCGGCCCTGCTCCAGTCCTTATGGCAGAAATGTGGGGTCCAGCACAATTGGGCCTCAGCGTATCACCCCGAGTCCAACGGGCTGGTAGAAAGGTTCAACGGGACGCTGAAGATGATGCTAAAAACATTTATGAACCAGCATCCGCAAAATTGGAACAAGTACTTACCTCACCTGCTGTTTGCGTACAGGGAGGTACCCCAGGAATCTACCGGGTTTTCACCTTTCGAACTGTTGTATGGAAGGCGGGTTAGGGGGCCCCTAGACCTGCTGAGAGACAAATGGGAGGGGAAGGCCACTCCTGATGGAGAGTCAGTGGTGAAGTATGTCCTGACCTTCCGGGAAAGACTGGCCGAGCTCATGGGCCTGGCCAGGGAGAATCTGGCCTGAGCCCAGAGGAAGCAGAAGGCCTGGCATGACCGCACGGCACGGGCCCGTGCCTTCGCCACCGGAGATCAGGTGATGGTTCTCATCCCCGTGAGGAAAAACAAACTCCAGGCTGCCTGGGAAGGGCCCTTCAAGGTTATCAAGCAACTGAATGAGGTAAACTATGTGGTGGAGCTGTCAAACCGGGCACATCACCGTCGGGTGTACCATGTGAACATGATGAAGCCATACTATGACAGGGGGAATGTGGTGTTGGCCGTGTGTGGACATTGGGAGGGGCAGGGAGATGACCCCTTAGTAGATCTATTCCCTGGAACAAAAGCTGGTTCCCCCCTGGAGGCGATTCCCCTCTCTGATCAGCTGACCCCAGGCCAGCACGCTGAGATCAGGGGGGTGCTGCATCTGTACCGACAGCTGTTTTCCAACCAGCCTGGACGCACTAATTTGACTGTTCACAGGGTGGAGACCGGGTCACATCCCCCTATAAAATGCTCCCCTTTTCGGGTCACTGGGAAAACTGCCCAGGATCTTGAAAGAGAGGTCAGGGATATGCTGGCTTTGGGGGTGATCCAGCCGTCTTCCAGCCCTTGGGCCTCGCCAGTGGTGCTGGTCCCCAAGAAGGACGGGTTGATTCGGTTCTGTGTGGACTATCGAAAGCTCAATGCCATCACCGTATCTGATGCCTACCCTATGCCCAGGCCTGACGAGATCCTAGACAAGCTGGGAGGTGCTCGGTACCTCACCACCATGGATCTTACCAAGGGTTACTGGCAAGTGCCGCTGGACGCAGATGCCAGGCTGGAATTGGCCTTTATCACCCGTCTGGGGCTCTACGAGTTTCTGACCCTGCCCTTCGGCCTGAAGGGAGCGCCAGCCACCTTCCAGCGCCTGGGGGGGGTCTCCATCCCCGCTGCTGCAGGCAGCCCAGAGCCCTTTGAATCCTGGCCACGGCTCTAGTGGCCAGGCTGGGGCCAGGATTTAAAGGGCTTGGAGCTCCCCACAGCGGCAGGAGCTCTTGGCCCTTTAAATCCCTGCCCCAGCCCGGCAAAGCTCGAGGTTCCCCACAGCAGCCAGAGCTCCAGACCCTTTAATTTGTCCCATAGCCCCGGGGGGCTCCCAGCCACCTCTGCAGCTGGGAAGCCCTGGTTGATTTAGAGGCCCTGGGTCTCCCAGCCACAGCTGGTGTCCCAGGGCCTTTAAATCTTGAGAGACCCCGCCCCTTCTGGATGAGGCCACGCCCCCTCGGGACTCCCGCTCGAGTGCCTGCTTGCGCTGTTGCAGCAGCACATTCCTGCTCAACTGCTGTTTGCTGCCCCAGGGTCCTAGTGCCCCCCACTCTAATGGCAGGGCAGGCTGCCCTTACCCTGCCCTTCCGCCATAGCCTTGAGCCTCTCCAATGCCCCAAGCCCCTCAGCCCCAGCCAGAGCCCTCATCCCCTGCATCCTGATCCTCTGCCCCAGCCCTGAGCCCTTTCCTGCATCGTGAGCCCCTCAGCCCCGCACCTCTCCCATCCCCAAACTCCCAGAGCCTGCACCCCTCACCCCCTTCTACGCCCCCATCCCCATCCCAGAGCCTGCACTCCTCACCCCTTCTATGCCCCCATCCCCATCCCAGAGCCTGCACCCCTCACCCCCTTCTACGCCCCCATCCCCATCCCAGAGCTTGCACCCCTCACCTCCTCCTGCACACAGGGCCGGCTCTAGGTTTTTTGCCACCCCAAGCCAAAAAAATTTTGGCTGCCCCCCACTTCCCCCACCCTCTGCCACCCCAGCCCTGGGCTCCCCCCCCCCACAACGTGACCTCCTCGTTCACCACAGCAATCCCCGTTTACACCTGCAGTGAGGATCAAACCGTTTCTCCTATTTTTATTTCACTTTAGTATAAATCTCACCTCCCGTCCCCCACAACCCCAACTTTAGTGCTCCAAATGCACATGGACGGCACAGGGACTAACCCTCAAACCTTGCACCTGGAAAGGGATGGGGATCTCGTAAAGAGGTTCAGGCAGAGGAGCGGGTGTGGGGGTGCTTGGGGGCTCCACACTGGCAGAGAAGCGGGATGTGATGTGCTGGCGGAGGAGGAGAGGGGGGATCAGGAGGGTTGCAGGAAAAGAGGGGCAGAGGAAAGGGGGTGAGGGAGGAGAGGGCTGGAGGAGGGCTCAGGCAGAGGAGCGGGTGTGGGGGTGCTTGGGGGCTCCACACTCGCAGACAAGTGGGGTGTGATGTGGAGGAGGAGAGGGGGGATCAGGAGGGCTGCAGGAGAAGAGGGGCAGAGGAAGGGGGGTGCGGGAGGAGAGGGCTGGGGAGGGTGCAAGGGGAGAGGAGCGGGTGTGGGGGTGCTTGGGGCTCCACACTGGCAGACAAGTGGGGTGTGATGTGGAGGAGGAGAGGGGGGATCAGGAGGGTTGCAGGAGAAGAGGGGCAGAGGAAGGGGGGTGCGGGAGGACAGGGCTGGGGGAGGGTGCAAGGGGAGAGGAGTGGGTGAAGGGAGAGTACAAGGGGAAGGAGCGATGGGGGGAGGTACAAGTGAAGAGGCTGCGAGCGGGATGGGGGGGTGCAGTGTCTGAGAGGGGCAGGCGCTGACAGCTGCTTCCCCAGCCCCGTGCAGGCAGAGCCGAGAGGAGAGACACTGACCCCCAGGTGCCTGAGGCCGGGGGTCCCCCAGCAGGGCAGCATTCCCCTTTCTCTGCCCCACTCGGAGCTGGGCTCTGCCTCTCCCCGCCCAGGGCCGGCAGCGCAGGGCTGAGGTGCCCGGTGGGATGGGTCCGGGGGCAGGAGGGGGCAGCTCCCTGGCAGCTCGGGCTGCCCAGCCACTCGCCCTGTCAGCGCGCAAGCCGGGATCCACGCTCCCTGCCCAGCCTGGTGGCGCCCTGCACAGCCCCCTCAGGCGGGGAAACGCCGACCCACCCTGGGGAGACAGGGCGGCAGCAGCAACGGCAGGACCCTCCCTGCATCCTGGGCCCCACTTCCCTCCCTCCCTGGCGCCCCACACCCAGGCTGCACTGCTGCTGGAGAGCCCGAGCATCATCCCCTGGAGCTGAGCCCCTCTCACCGCCGCAGCCCGGGCCCCACTTCCCTCCCTCCCCGGTGCCCCACACCCAGGCTGCACTGCCGCTGGAGAGCCCGAGCATCATCCCCTGGAGCTGAGCCCCTCTCGCCGCCGCAGCCCGGGCCCCACTTCCCTCCCTCCCCGGTGCCCCACAACCAGGCTGCACTGCCGCTGGAGAACCAGAGCATCATCCGCTGGAGCTGAGCCCCTCTCGCCGCCACAGCCCGGGCCCAGCTCCGGGGGATGATGCTCGGGCTTCGCAGCAGCAGGGCAGCCTGAACTGCAGCGTCAGTTCCAGCTCAGCCTGAAAGCCTCAGCTGACAGGGCACATCCTGGTTCAGGGCCGGCCCCCGGCTTTGTGTGCCCCAAGCAAAAAAAAATGGGGAGGGGGCTGCAGTGCCGCCCCTTGGAAAGTGCCACCCCAAGCACATGTGTGGAGGGCTGGTGCCTAGAGCCGGCCCTGCCTGCACACCCACCTCCTGCCCCAGCCCAGAGCCTGCACCCAAACTCCATCCCAGAGCCTCAGGCAGGTTGGGGGCGGAGTTGGGGGGGCAGGTTCTGGGCACCACCAAAATTTCTACAAACCTGCCACCCATGCGCAGGACAGCATGTCTGTCTCTGCACAAGCAAAACATGCTGCTAGGAGCCTCCTGGTAAGGTGCCCCGGGGCCGGGGGGTTGGATAAGGGGTGGGGGCAGGCAGGGAACAGGGAGCAAGGAGGGTCCTGGGGGGGCAGTTAGTGTGTGGAGGGGTCTCTGGAGGGGGTGGTCAGGGGACAAGGAGCTGAGGGGGGTTGGATGAGTTGGGAGTTCTTGGGGGGGCCTGTCAGGAGGCAGGGGTGTGGAGAAGGGTTGGGGCAGGCAGGGAACAGGGGGAGTTGTATGGGTCAGGAGTTCTGGGGGTCCTGTTAGGGGGCAGGGAGTGGTTGGATAGGGGTGGGAGTCTCTCGAGGGTCTGTCTGGGGCAGGGGTTGGGGCAGTCAGGGGACAGGTAGGGGGTGGGGTCTTGGGGGGCAGTTAGGGGCAGGGGTCCCAGGAGATGGTAGTCAGGGGACAAGGAGTGGGGGGGGTTGGGAATTCTGAGGGGGGCAGTCAAGGGGGCTGACTGTATTTAGTGCTGTGGGCACTGAGCTTTGTGGGCCTTGGCTGGGTGCCAGGCCCATAGGTGCGGGTCAGCTGCTGGGCCACCTTGGGCCCCACACGCTCGTGAGTCTCATGCTGGTGCTGACGGCGTCAGTGTTCTGTGGCCGGGAGCTTTGGTGGGAGCTGGGAAGGTGGAGGGCGTTGAAGGCCTGATGCCTCCAGCCTGGCTCTGCTTTCACCAGGTGTCACGGAGTCCCCGCGCGATGCTCTGGAACTGCTCCCCACAAAGCCAGGCAGGACTTTGGGGAGCCTCCTCTCCCTTGGAGCAGACTTGTTCAGGGCAAGAAGCTCACACAGCTTCACCTCCTGGGTCTCTCCTTGGAGCATTCAGCATCCTCTGCCCCTCTGTGCGCTTCCCACAGCGAGCCGCCCCCCCAGCGGGGTCCTGGGGAAGCCACCGGGTCCTGCCCCCCAACTTTGCAGTCAGACGTGACTCTCAGCCAGCCAGTAACACAGAGGTTTATTCGATGACAGGAACAGGGTCTAAAACAGAGCTTGTAGATACAGCGAACCGGACCCCTCGACCGGGTCCATTCTGGGGGGCAGTGAGCCAGACCCCCACGTCTGCACTTCACTCCCCATCCCCAGCCAGCTTCCGATTAACCACCCCTCCAGCCCCTCCTCTATGGCTTTTGTTTTGGGCCAGGAGGTCACCTGATCTTGCTCTCCCCACCTTTAGCATCCCCTGGCGGGGGGAAGGGCCTGGCCATTAGTTGCCAGGAGACCGAGTGTCGGTCAGAAACTGAGGCCCTCACACAATATTCAGAGGAAACATTAAGAACAGTCCCACTTTGTAACACCAGGGAGCAGGACTGGCTCTAGGCACCAGCAAAACAAGCAGGTGCTTGGGGCGGCACATTCCCAGGGGCGGCACTTGTGGAGGTGCAGCTGGGCCCGCATGGCGTCCGCCGCACAGCGCAGGGTGCAGGGCATCTGCAGCACACGGGCGCTGCTGACCACCTTGGCCAGGTTGTTGTGGGGTACTTCGCCCACGACCACCCTGTTGATGAGCAGCTGCAGCGCCCCATAGCTCACCCCCTTCACCCACAGGATGTCAGGGGACAAGCATGCGCGGAAAAAAACGCTCTTGGCCACCAGCACCGACTTGTGGGCTTGGATCCTCCGTCCGGACACTTCGATCACCAGGTCCAGCTCCTGCAAGAGAGCTGCTGCAGGCTCCAGGGCTGCGCTCCAGCCTGTGGACAGTAAGTGCCAGGCGGCGGCCGGGTGATGTCAGCTCCTCCCACCTTGGACGTACGTTGTTAATCTCCCACTGGCTCTTCACCACCTGGCTGCAGGAGGAGGCTGCTCCGGGATCCTGCTGTGGGGCTTTGCCCCCGCCCCGGGTGAGCTGAAGCATGAGGAGCTGCAAAGGAAGCGTGGCACTTTCCTCACCCCTGCTCTCTTCTTGCCCAGCTGCTACGCTCCCTTCCATGGAGCCCGGCTGCTGCTGGCTGCCCTTGCTTCTCTCCGCTTCCCCCAGAGCTTTTCCCAGTGGCCCTAGCTGCTGCTCTGCTTCTCCGCAGAACCTCTTTGGACAGGTCTTTGCCTCGCTGATATTCCCATCACCTGGATAAAGGACACAGGATAGGAGTGGGCTCTCCATGGCTTTAGCAGAGGCTGGACCTGGCTAATGTCCTCCCCCACCCCCCAAGACACACACTCCCAGCTCAGCAGCACAGTCAGCCACACCTTCGCCTTCCTCTTCTCCCCCTTTTTACTTTGTATCCTTTGCGGTTTAAGGTTAAACCTTCCTGTGGGTTTTCCTTGCTCAACTCTCCTTCTTGGCACATGGTCAGTTTCAGCCTTGTTTCCACAGCAGAAAGAGGTGTGGCGGCAGCCGTCCCTGCAGTCACTCGCTGCTGAACTGTCAGTGACACTCCTGGCCAAGGCTCCATCAACTGGCAAAGCAAATAGGGCCTGGAGCCCCTCCCAGGACACTCAGAGGAGACAGCAAGGGGCTGATGGGCAGCTGGTGGGCGATTAGTCTGTGCTGGTTTCCTTGGGACCCCTCCAGGCGCAGCATCCGACAGGCCCTGTTACACTGCACAATGAGCTCTATGCTCAAATAAATTTGTTAGTCTCTAAGGTGCCACAAGTACTCCTCGTTCTCTTCACACTGCACAAAGGAAGCAGAGAGAGAGTCAGGACCAATCCCAGAGCAGCAGCCGGGCAGAGAAGGGGCTCACTACAGACAGATGGGGGAACAGAGCTCCCTGCCCCTTGGGTCCTGCCCCTGTCAGGCCGTGAGTCCCCCTTTACCCGACAGCATCACTCCCAGAGGAGCCCAGCGGGGGCAGTCCCAGGGCAGCCGGGCCCCGTGCTGCTCCCACGGGGCTCTGACCTTCGGGGAGATTGTCCACAGCTTCTAGCCTGGTGCAAGGTAACGAGGCAGCAGCCTTTGCAGACTGAGGGCTGGGTCTCCCCAGGAGCAGGTGCAGCAACGGGCCTCAGGGGGCCTCCTCCAACTCAAACTGAAATAACTCCACACAAGGGATCCAGCCACAGTCCCACCGTGGACTAAATCCGGAGAAGGCGAGATTAGAAACCGGTGACATTTCACAGGCCGGACACAGCTCTGGAGTCTGTTATCAGACCGATGGCGCACGTGATGGACGTTCTGACATTAGGGGCTACAGAAGGTGTCAGTGTGTGACACACAGCAGGGTCCCGTCCCCCCAGCAAGGAAGGGGTTCCCTGGGGCATATTAACGTGCCTTGGGAACAGCAGTAACTGGATCTGAAGAAGGAAGGGGGTGGGAGGTGCAGGGCATTAGCCAGTCCCGCTGCTGCTGCTCTCCAGGCTGTGAAAGTGGGGCTGGGTCTCCTGTGACTTGCCCAAGCTGCTGTACTCAAGGCAGCAGGACCGGCTGGCACAAGGTGCAGGGACAGACGCACGGACAGAGGCCGATGTTTCCTCTCACTCACCTGGAGGTGCGTAGCCGGCTCCCTTTCTCCCCGCAGAGAGAGAAGAGATTTCAGTGAGTGCAGCTGTTCTCAGGGCCAGAACCAGCTCTGATCTGCGTCCACAGGCTGGAACTGAGGTGCTTGACACAGCCCCAACCCCTGGGCTCACAGACGGACTCAGGGCAGGAACAAAATCATCACGGATGCAACATTTTCTCGTTCATTCCTGCCCGAAGAGCAATTTTCGTCAGGGTCTCTGGCTTAGTCTGCAGCAGGCTGTCACACTGCACTGACTCTGGGTCTGCACTGCTGCTGTTGACCTGGGAGTCCGGAGCAACCGGAGAATCTGTCCTCATCTGTCCAGAGCTGTTGCCTGACTGCTTTCTACAGACGATGACTCCGATTATCACAACCGTGACCAGGGCGAGGGGAGCGAGAACTCCAACCACGATGGGAATCAGCGAGGAGTTGGGCTCTGAAAGGGGAGAGGAGAGTGAGGGAGGGAACTGCTGAAAGCCTGCTCCCCACTTGTTGCCCGTGTCCTGCAGCCCCCTCCTGCCAGACTTCCCACCAGCTCCATGCAGCCACATGCACTGCACCCTACTATGCCCTGGGACCCCGTTATCAATCAGTGAATGTCATCGGTGCTTGTACAGGGCTACCACACGCAAGGACTTCTGCAAATGTGAATGGAGCCTCATGTCCTGTGAGGCCGGGGGTAGAGTCGAGAGGTTACTCACCCTGTGCAGTCACTGTTGTTCTTTGAGGAGTGTCCCTGGGGTGCTCCACTGTGGGTGCATGTATTTGATGGGAGATTTTCATTAGCAGTCTGCGTTGGATGGAGATTCTCATGCCCTGCACTGAGGCTATAACAGGCTGTGCAGATGAACCACCATCTGGCCCTTCTCCCTGGCCGAGGCTCAGGACATTCCGAAAAAGGGCACTGACTCTGGGGTGCTTTTGGGGCTGTCGGGTCTCCTGTGTAGCTGCTCCATGCTGATGGGAGAGCTCTTCTGTCAGCATAATTAAACACCCACAGCGAGCGGTGATAGCTGTGTTAGCAGGAGAGTGTCTCCCGCCGACTTAGCGCTGTCCACACCAGCACTTCTGTTGGTGTAACTCCTGTCACTCGGGTGTGTGTTTTTTTCACACTCCTAATCGACAAAAGTTTTACCGACAAAAGTGCCAGTGTAGACATAGCCTTGATCCTCGTCTGAAGGCAGGTATGTCCGGGAGAAACTCTCCTAGTATTTAACGATCTGTGCTGCACCTCTGCAGAGCAGGATGACTTCAGGCCTGCGGATCACTGAGGTATCACGCCTCGAGGCGGAGACTGTCAGACGGGGACGCAGCAGTCGACTGGTGCCCAGAGAGAGGAGTTGAGTGACTGGGAGATTTATCGGTGGATAAAGAGCTCGGTGGAACAGGTAAGGAATCCCCACTTGCCTCAACTGCATGGGGACTATCAGAATGACTTGATTTTATTCACCACTCTGAGAATCAAAGGTGTTGGTGGAAAAGCATAAAACAACTTTTCTTCCAAGGGAGGAAGACTCATGACCTAACTGCCAGCTTGCACAGAACAGGTGGCATTTTCTGTTCTGAGCTGTTGCAAAGAGACCCCAGAAAACCCCAAATCTGAAAAATGCTGACCAGGACCTGGGGATTCAAGTCTCATTCGTAGTCTCAGGGAAAATACCTGCTAAAAGCACAGGCCATGACATTCTCTC